>NC_140966.1:97821542-97869042 GCF_056783735.1 Eptatretus burgeri | reverse complement strand
TATATATACAGTTTGTATATATACATATATATATATATATATATATATATATATATATATATATATATATATATATATGTATATTACACACACACACACACACACACACACACACGTTGTTGCACCACTCTGAATAATAAATGAACTCAGATGTTTAAGTCAGACTTTGGTTACATGTGAAATGAGGAAAATACATCGGCAGAATAAACTGGTGAACCATCGACTTGTGCTGTCTACCTGATTGTCCAAGTCCACATCCTCACGAGCCTCCATGTTGCTCTCCTCCAGGTGTTTCATGAGAACAGCCACAACGACATTGACCAGCACAAATTGAGTTACCAAAACGAATGTCACAAAGTACAATGGAGAAATGAGTGTGCTGTGACAACTGCTGGTTTTGTTCTCAGCCAGGTCCACTGCCTGATTGCTCTGTTTGGCCACAACACCACACTCACGCAGAGTGTCCTGTAAGAAGAACTCACATCAGGAAAAAAAAAAGCACATGACTTTGAACAATAACTTATTACAAGATGGAGAGTGGGTGGGGGCGGGGGTGAGGGTGGGGGAGGGGGAGCCAGATTAGCTCAGTTGGTAACATCTTTCGCTCTATATACGACCTCGTTGAGGGTACAATCCCAGTGAAGTTAAATTTGATTTAAACTGCCATTCTGCTTCATTGCCACGAGGAAGTGCTGCATCACAAACCAAGCTATTTTGATAAGGGCTGTGAAGCTGGCTGTCCTTTCAGAGGTCATGTGAGCCCAAAAATATTCCAATGTGTTGCTCAAACGAGCATTGGCTATTTGGTCACATCGTATTTATGACGACATTGAGTTTAAAAAGCTCAAGGCTCCATCATTGCCTACCTTCATGATCCCATTCCAGTTATCCCCTGTGGATATCCTGAAGAGCGTAAGGAAAGCCATGCCAAAGTTCTTGAAGGTGGCGTGTCTCCCCAAGCCTTCACAAGGTTGAGTCACACTGCATTCTGTGCAAGACAATCTGGATAATCAGTCATTCAGCTGCAAAGGTCCAACCACAAAGGATCAAACACAGTTGTCACAGGAAGGGTGATCATTTATAGGGACACAGATATTGCAATGAAAATCAACAGTGAAGACAAATCTAACACTGTCTGTATGCTCAATATTTTGAATTCCATGAACTGACGGTATGGATGATAAAGAGGTGATTTTTAAGGGTAATTCAGTGTGAAGTCAAGTATACAGCTTGTTGTTTGTATAAAAAGACAAGGCTCATGGAAGAGCGAGAACACAGAACGGATCAGGATGCAACATAACAGAGGGAACAGCAGAAAGAGAAGGAGGAAACACCAACGGCAAGGTTGAGGACAAACTTGAAGGAGACGGACAACATGGGATGTGGAGAGTAAAGAGGAGTGGGGTGGGAGGTGGAGGGTGGGTGGACACTTATACACAGGGTGGGACAATATGGGTACAGAATCTGAGGAAGAGGTGGACTTGGGGTGTAAAGGGGGGCAGGGGGGGTTAACAGGGGTAGAGAAGATCATGGTTTTGGATTGGGGATGAACTGAGATGGTGGTGAACAGCTGTCTTGAAGATCTGGACAGAAGAATGAGATTGAAGAGAATGTGTAAGTTGGTTCCACAGGTGGGAAAAAGAGGAATGAATGGCGAGGAGGAGAGTAATTATCCTGGATTTTTGGAGTTTCACCAGAAGGGAGTTGATGGTGAACTGTGTGTGCCCAACCATAAGCCTGTGGGCGACTAAGCATGTGAAGAACAGTGGGTACAAGACCAGAAAGGAGGTTGTAAAAGACAGTCTTTGTGCTCTACCTCCTTCACACAATCAAGTAACTTATGTGATGAGTTTTTCGATAAAATACATGTGAGAAGCAATGTCTCAGCATCTGCATTCAAAATCACCTCCTGTATCTATTCTCCTACCAAAAGTCATAGGACACTCTCTTCTCTACTTGTGAGTTTTTTTTCACATCTGTGTCTGGTTAGTTTTGCCATAAAAGCAATCTAAACACACACATGCACGCACGCACGCACGCATGGACACACGCACACACACGGATATTATAGGATCTGGGGAGGGCTCCGTTCCACCTTTTGAAACCCACATATGAAGATAACAACCAACAATTCACCAGCATAATATCCAGTTTGAAAGCATTCTTGCAGATGGAGTTGTATAAGAAATGATAATGAGAAATCAGAGTCGGTACATCCGTTTCAATGGTCATAGTCACCCACGAATCAATGTCGAAGAACAACCGCATCAAGCGCTCAGGAACAGACATCAGCTATGGTACCGTTTTTACAGCCATTTTTCCCTACTGTGCAGGGGTTTGGCTTTTTCTTGAGGCAATGTTTTTTTATGGCCGGATGCCCTTCCTGACGCCAACCCTGGTCGCCTCTTACGACACACAGGGATATGGTACACCTATTCTAACCGGGGCATACACCGGGACCAGTACACTGGTACTCATTTCGCCGACCTTGGAAGGATGACAGGCTGAGTCAACCCCCTGGTGTTAATTCAGTAGCCAACAGGGCTTGAACTCAGGACCCTGGGATCCCAAGCCACCATCCTAACCACTAAGCCAACACCAGGCTTATACATCAGCCATGGTACCAAAGAAAGGAAATCATTTTTGTTTGAGAGGATAGACGTCCCTATTCTTCCATATACTGTTATGAAACAGTTCAAGGAGTCACAAAATGTCAGCACGAGAAGAGTTTGCTGAACCAAGAATGCCACACAACAGCAGTGGAACATGCACAGCAACACATGGCATATTGTATGAAATCGGGATACTTGGGCATCGACATGTTGAACCTTTTTTTTACTGGATTGCCGAGTCCAGTTACATATTCCTCATGTCTCATGGCAGGGTCTCCTTGGATGCAATTTCACCAATGAAATGAAAGAGAGGAAAAACACAGTCTTCAAGGCCCTTGTCTGAAGCTGAAATGGAGTACGATTGTTCTCCGCTATGGACTGGAACCCCAGCATCACATCTGTCTCTCCTGGACTCTCTGGAGTTGAAAGCTCTGAAAATTATTGGAATGTCCTGTGATGAAACCAAAGCACAACGTCTATTGCTCTCGCATCGCAGGCAGGTCAGTGGTGTCTGTTTTGTACCATCGATTCAATAACATTTCTCCCTCAGTTCTCTCAGACTTCTGACGCTCCACATCTACTCCAGGATACACGTGTTCTTCCAGTAACTCCTTCCTGGTTAAACTTCCAAAATCCAGACTGAATGCAGACCTCAGCTCTTTTATTTCTCACTTCTTCTCACTTTCCTCGCTCTATTGTTAGGTCAGGCAAGATCAGATCTGTGACTTGTTCCAAGTATCATGTAAACCTGTACGAACCTGTTTCCTGGTCAGGTTGTCAGCGACTAAACCGTCTCCCCCACCAGGTTTCCTGGTGAGGAGGGTGCATGATACGAACACCCAGCAGGATTAAAAACAATTCCTGTCAAAGGGCGGAGGAGCTACTTGTGAGCAAACGGCCGTTCATATCTCGTGCCCAACTGTTTCTGCAGACACCCACTTGCAGTTGGGCTGCTTTTTTCTTCGGAGGTTGGTGGCAGGATTTGCACTCCGGACACCGTGAAACTCTTCACTCCACAAAACGTACAATAAGAAAAAAAAAAAATGAAAACTCACTCCGTGGGAGGACCTCCTGTGCAGCTTCCCTCCGCGGGGCAGCTCACCGGATGATGGGAATGAGGCAAAGCCTTTGGAAGTGGAAGTGGATTGCGGAAGTGTGTTTCGGGGTGGTGCTGAGGTGTCGTCCACCAGAGAGTGGTCTACTTGGGTTAACCTGAGGCGGTCCCTTTGGGTGAGTGCCTGGAACATCCTCTCCCTCAGAGAGGATGATTACCCGTCTCTGTTATCATCTGAGCTCAAGTGTGTGGACATCGGTATTGCAGCACTCTCTGAGGTTCGGAGAACGGATTGCGGCGAGATCATGGCAGGTGGTTACACCTACTATTGGTCTGATCGTTCTGAGGGTTACCATGCCCAAGGAGTTGCTGTAGCTGTGTCCAATAAGCTAACTCTAATGATAATTGAGATAACACCGGTCAACGAGCATATTATGAGACTCAGGATTCGTCACTCCTTGGGTATCATTTCCCTGGTCTCTGTCAATGCTGAGACTGAGGCGAGGTGATCTCACCGTGAACGCATTATATGCCATGCTCGAGTCGATGGTTGATCGGTACCCCAGGCGAGATACTCTTCTCATCTTGGGGGATTTCAATGCAATAACTGGAACTGATAGGGATGGTTATGAGACATGTGTTGGTCCCCATGGGTGTGGAACTGTGAACCAGAATAGCTCGAAGTTCCTTGACTTTGCAAGAAGTCATAGACTTAGGGTGGCTGGTTCATGGTTTCAGCACCCACAGGCTCATCGCTGGACTTGGTATTCCAACGCGGACTGTGTGGCAAAATAGATTGACCATGTGCTCGTTCATGGTCATTGGAGGATGATCCAGAACTGCAGGGTGTACTGGAGTGCTCAGTTCTCAAGACCGACCACAGGCTTGTCGCAACTCTGAAGTTGCAGCTGAAATCTGGGAAATGGTACCATCCCAGCCTCGGCTGGATGTTGGCAAGTTCAAGGATGAGAGGGCAGCTGAGCTGTTTGCGAAGAGGCTGAGTGGGGATTTTGGGGGTCTGCGTGTTTTGGGGAATCATGAAGAGTTGTAGAGTGCCTTCAGGACCACCATACTTGATGTAGCATATGGATGTCTTGGAACTCACCTGAGGGTGAAGAAGAATTTTGTCTCTCAAGGGACACTGGGTACCATTGATCAGAATCACAGGGCCAGGCTTAATGGCAGAGCTGAGCTGTTCAGGGAGGTGAGGTGTAAATATGTACGTGCACTAAGGGTGGACAAGGAGGCCGATGTGCGAGGAATCTGTGATGGGTTCGAGCATCACCTGTAGTCAAGTGAGTGGAGGGTGGTGGGCTGACAGAGGTGTCCGACGTGAAGGCACTCTTGGACGGTTAAATTGAGCGGCTGTACCAGGCTAATCCACCAGCTGTTGAGTTGGATGTCAGGGGTGTTGCTATCCCTATTGCTGATCCTCCAATCAACGGTGATCCACCTTCGTTTGTGGAAACACAGGCTGTGGTGAACCAGTTGAAATGTGCGGGAGGACGAAAGTCCGAATCTTCAGGTCCTTGGTGCTTCCAGTCTTGCTCTACGGATGTGAGACTTGGACTCTGACCAGCGATCTGAGACGGTGACGTAATTATTTTGGTACCAGGTCTCTTTGGAGAGCCCTTGGCTATTGCTGGTCAGACTTTGTGTCCAACGAGTGGTTGCTGAGAGAGACTCAAATGAGATTTGTTACCTGCATGGTCCGTGAGCGTCAGCTGTGGCTGTATGGACGTGTGGCTTGTTATCCTGACGCTGATCCTGCTCACCAGATTCTCTCAGTGAAGGAGCCCCGTGAGTAGAGGAGGCCAATGGGCCGACCACATGCTTCGTGGTTGCTGCAAGGTGATCAGCATCTCAAGGATATGGGGATGGGCCAGGCATCTGCCTGGGCAATGGCCAGACGAGGCCCTTGGCGGAAAGTGGAAGCAGAAATGCGCTGCTCTGGCGCATGCTCCCATACCTGACTTGACCTCACTCTCTTTTCCTGTTTGCATATATTCTCTTGATGTCTGTCCCACTGTCAGTTCTACCTTACAATTCTATGAGCCTTGCTCCTATAAAGAAAAATAAATGAAGCGAAAAATGCTGGAGAATCCCACCTCCAATTTTACATAAACTGTTTGAAGCTGAGAAGATGCTTGAGTCAGGGCCCAGGCTCTGAGGACGATGGGTGGAAGTCCCTTATGGTGGTGAATGGATGCACTGAGACCTGTTATGGTGAAACTGTGCCCCAGGACACTTCATCTGACAGTGTTTGATTCATAGGCAGTCGCTGTTCAACGTTACATTGTCCTCCATTGGGTTAAGGTTCTTTTTTAAAGGGAGAATTAGCCATGGTTGTAGATTGTGGTCGATTGTGCTGCCGTGTGCAAATTTCCTCCTGTTGTGTTCATGTCCACCTACTTTAACTTTCAGGTTTTACAGTAACCATTTGATAAAAACACTATATTTTTAAAATTTCTTCCCAGATCTTCTTCCATTTTTTTGTTGAACAGTCGTCAGCTTGGGAGAAAACAAGTGAAACACTTCATTGTTGTCGGGCCAGATTGTACCGATTAAAGGAATGTTCAATTCATCCAAATACAAAAAAAAAAAATGATGCTCGTTTGAAGATTTCAGGTCTTTGAGATGATGATGATAATGTTTCGTTGTTATTTTGCAAAAATCGACAGACGCATTATAATCCCAAAGAAAAAATAGAAGGGCACTCGGTGGAGCGCATACCTCCGTCACGCAATACCTGATCCAGCAGAACATATCAGGACCAAAACATTTTTGAGATATCCTGCTATATATTAGTTTAGCCCTATCTCTCAATGGTGAAGAATCACTTTAAAATTATCGGATTCGGATCCAGATCTTCACAAAAATCGAATCAGTTCGTCCTTGTCACACACCCAACCTCTCCACCAAATGTCATCTTGATCCATCGACAACTTTTTTAGATGTCCTGCACACAAACACAAACGAACAAAAGGACAAGGGTGAAAACATAACCTCCTTCCACCTTCAGGGACGGAGGTAACTGGTGAGTTCGTGGAAGACCTTACCTCATGCAGTCTTGAGAAACAAGGACGTGGGTGGGGTCTGCGAGCAGAAAATTTGATTGGTCGAGATGATCTAAAATGCTGTCATATTTTGGCTTCCTTCTCAGTCTCATTTAACACGTTACAGTATGCATTGGTGAAACTGCAGAACTTTTGAAAAAGAGGAACGACATTTTCCTGGGGGGGGCGGGGGGGGCATGCTCCCCTGGAAAACTGAAAATGCAGATGAAAGTGATATTCGGGGAAGATTTTTTAAATGACACCTCAACATTTATTGCTGGAGCCTGGTATTGGCTTAATAGTTGGCTGGCTTAAGGTCTTACGGTCATGCGTTTGAGCCCCTCTTCTGCTGTTGAATCAACACCAGGCAGGTTGACTCAGTCTGTCATCCTTCCAAGGTTCGCAAAATGAGTACCAGGGGCCTCTGCATCGGCAGGCACTGCGTCAGTGTTGGCCAGTGTTCAGAGTCGTGAACGTATTGTGTCAGTGTGACAGACCACAGAATCGTGGCATCACGTGTTTCCAATAATCATGTATTTCCGATAGCTTTCGCTCCAGCTCAAGATTTTTCCCTTGATGTGACGTCATGTACAAACACAGAAGTGAGCAGGAAGCCGACACACATCGCTCCACATTTTACACCACGTTCTTGAGAACCATGCTTCGTGTAAAGGTAAAATATGTTGAATATTTAAATAAATAAAATAAATGTCATCCTTTTTGCTTACTGTTGACTATTTCACTTTCTCAAACTTCAAAACTTCATCTGACATTTCATGTAACCAAGGACGCTCATTTGAGTTGAGAGAGTGTCCATTTCTAAAGTTAAGGCCCGGTCACACCTTGACGTTTTAGCCAGCGATGGCAACGTGTTAAAATGTATGTAAAACGCTGGCTTACGTTGAACTTTTGATGGTTTTTTTTAAACATTCGGATGTATTCATAGCGACTTGGTCTTATGTGTAACGCATTGGTAACTACACAGAACGTTTCGTTGTGTTATAGATAACTTATACCAACGAATGCTGAACCTTAGGCATAGCGCGTTGCACGCATCGCCGACGATGTCGTGACGTAGCCTATTAAAAGGCTGACGCACAACGATTCAAATCATAACTGCCGTAGAAATGGAAGGGTCAAAATTGCGGTCACACCTTGGCGATCTTGCCAGCGTATGCCGACCTAAGAAAAATGTGTCTAAAACGTTGGGGGCACGTCGAATACGGTATGAGTAAGTTTGGTATACGTGAGTAGAACGCTAAATACGCTATCATAAGTCGTAGTAAGTAGAGTACGTCAAGAAATTTTGAACATGTTCAAAATTTTACGACGTACTCGGCGTATGACACACGTTCGCATGCGATGGGGATAAGTTTTACACACGATATGTGGACGCTTACACACGTCCACAAACGCTACTTATAAGCTACTCATAAGTCGAAACACGTCGCGGTAATGTCTTTTTTACGCGAAACTTATTTCTAACTTATGTTTGACGTGCTTTGAACCAATTCTTTACGTAGTCCCAACACACATCGACGTATGTAGACGTATTCCAATGACGTCTTCCGGTCAACAACAACAAAAAAATGAATGTGTTTCTCGCTTACAACTGCCATATAAAGACGTGTTCCCAGCGGTTTTGGGAATTGGTATATAAAAATGCTGCTCATAAAAGGGGAACCCAACAGTGTTTTCGAGTTCCTTTTTGAGTTGATGTCCATGTCAGCAGTAACAGTATCAGTAACAGTATCAGTATTAGTATTAGTATTAGTATTAGTAGTAGTTTGTTCATGTTGGCAGTAGTAGGTGGGTGTGAGGGGGAGGGTGTGGGTTATGATGGATCGTCCTTGCGTCCACGTGTCCACGGGTAGGTTCATAGGCTGCCACTCAACGATTTAAATGGCTGCATCTCCACTATTGAAAGTAGACGCTTGCGCTCAACAATTGGATTTTTTTTACACTCAACGACTTTTAAACGGTACCACTCAGCTAGTTTCATTGTTTACAATGAACGATTTAAATTGCTGTCACTCGCCTTTGTTTTTTTTTTTTATTATTTTTTTTTTGATGCTGGGGTTTGGAAATTTGAAGCGTTTCTTCTGAACGTGTTAAAACGCTCAAACTCGACTATTTTAAATGGACGCTGCCGATAGACAATTGGAATCATAGCCAAGCTAGGCATCGAAGTGTGAACATCCTCGTCATGCCGAAGAAAAGTTTGAAGAATGCTACAAATAAGTGTCCTGGACGTGGCCGTGGACGCTGACGCAAGGACGATCCATTATACCGACGTCTTTCAGCCTATGAGTAACTTAAAAGTAACGTCTGTCGACGTGTGGCAACGATCGCGTAACGTGCCAACAACACGTTAATCATAGGTTCGAAATAAGTTTCGGGTACGCTAAACATTACCTCGGCGTGTCTCAACTTATGATTAACTTACAAGTAGCATGTGTTGACGTCTGTCAACGATCGCAGACCGTGCCTACAACTTGTGGCCAGCGTCGCGGAACGTCTGAGTCATACGCCGGCATACGTCGTGAAATTTCAAGCATGAAAAAATTTGAGGACAACCGAAAAGTACAACGTTTAAAGCCAACGTACAACGACTTATGGCAACGTACTACGACGTATGCCAGCGTGCTCTTAATGTTATCAAAACTTACCCATAACGTATTCAACGTTTGCCAGCGTTTTAGAAAAAAAATTCAAAAATCAGCATATGTTGGCTAAAACGTCAAGGTGTGACCGGGCCTTTAGCATAACAAAGGGACATGACTGAAATTTTTACATCCATGGAAACCTAAAAGTGCCACATTTATAAACCTGGATTTGATGTAACTGTTGTTTTTATTTGTATTTTCACTTTACCCCATCCTCAAAACACATATGAAGATGCTCATACTCACCTTCTGCGCTTAAATGGCGCACACCAGGCAGTAAAGGAAGATGGGATTGTTGTTTATCGAGCATCTAGATTCTAGACGGTATGCAGTTCCATTGATTACCCTTAGTGTTAACTGCAGAGTTTCTGTTCATTGTACCAGATCTGGTCCTGAACATGTTCTGTCACAGGAAGAAGAGTCTGAGCTGGGAGCACACGTTAAAGACCTTGCTGCAGTCAGATATGGTTACACAAGGACTGAGCGATTGACCGTGGTGACAGATTACGCTGTTCACCTTGGGAAGCACCAAAGATGGCAAGTGCCATACAGTTGTTCCACAACTTCATGGACAGATGACCTGAGCTTTGCGTGGTAAACCCATCAAGTTTATCTTAGCTGCGTGTGTAGTCATGGCTGAAAGAAGCAAGACTGTTATGATTAGTGGAATGGTTAATGCACAGGGAAAATCAGATACCACCTTTCTTTCTTTTTCCCGGACAGCGAAAGGTGCCAGACGTAATACAGGGGAAAACTGTTGGTGCTGATGGAATCTGACACAGACGGGACGGTCAAATTCCCAGGTTTTTAAAGACTACGTGCAGGACCATTTCATTAAATAAGTACAAGGTCTGTCGTGATGCTTCAGACACAATACTTGTCACAGAATCACCATGTAGCTATTGACCCGATCAACTGGGCCAAGGAAAACAATATTGTGCTGTTCCTTCTTCCTCCGCACTGTTCCCATATCTTACAACCTGTGGATGTCGGATGTTTTGGACCCCTTCAGCTGAAGTATAACCAGGTATGTTTGTCTTTCGCACTTGGCAATCATCGTAGAGAAACTAGGTATGATGTGCGTGGGTTGGCTTGTAAAATATACACAGATGAGACACAGCAAGGTAGGCGTGCAGGATTATTTCCGTGTGGTATAATAAAGAGACGAATTTCCATCGATCAAAGTCCTACTCCATCTTGGCTGCACCCTCTTTGCCGGCTCCCTTGAGGCTGAACACTAATTTCATTTTCTTGCCCGAAGACCTACCTAAGAGATTCCATTGGAGAAAGTCAGATGGCATCTCTGGGTCTCGTGAGCATATCCCCACATAATGTGTGTGACACTTTCATTTGGAAACCCAAGTGCCAACTTTTCCAAAATTGCATCATTTACGAGGAATAAAATAATTCACGTTCTGCCATCCAAGCTGATCTCTTTGGTGGGGGAGACCCCCTGCCCTAAGCTTCGCAACGTCGGCGCATGGCGGTGCACACAGTCGGTCAACACCATCATTTTGCGCGACGGGTGTGCATTGGCCTTTATTAAAGGAAGGATCAGCAGAGCAAATTTGCCACTTCGGCCCATTAGTCAACACGATTCTGCTGAACTGTTGGGCCAGGGAAGAATGCAACAAACTGCAGACAACGTCCAAGAATGCAGGAAATGCCATTTCCGACAATCAATTTCTCAAAATTTCCTGCGGAAGGACACCAAAACTCTGACCCCCGCACCCTGCTCAATACTATGGCTTGGTGTATAAGTGATGGGAATACATCTGAAGGGAGTAAAAATGCCACAAGGGAACAGTAAGTTGCTGAGGTACTTCGCTGAATCACCCTCTGGCACCCGACAGGGCCGAAGGCAGGAATGTTGATGAAGGATCCAGGGAAAATCGACTCCGGGCTCTTCAGACGAGCTTCACCAATGCACGCAAGGCAACGCAGACTTGCAAGGTGTCACAAAGCCAAAGAAGAGCTATTTACACAGGAGCCGCAAGAAGGTGCCAATATCAGGTGAAGAATCGTTACCAGCGAAGCTCCATAACAAGGGTTTCCCTTTTCAGCACAACACCAGGCACAGAAGATCTCCATCGAGTGTATTGCGTCTGATAGACACCAACAAATGGCGGTCGTTCGCACCCAAACGCCAAGCAGGCGGATCTTCAGCGTGGAAGGAAAAGACGTCCGAGGCATTCGGAATCCGAGTCTCTCCTTTATTGCAGTACAAGGTCTGCAGACCTTTATTCCACCTGCAGACGACAATCCCGCTCGTCTCCCTTCCGGTTCCACCCGGTTCCGGAAAACCCCCGATCAACCCGAGCTCGAGAATATTTACATATTATAACACGGAAGGCAAAATGATACCGCTTGAGATCGCAATGGCAGGCAAGTTCTTCTCGACGTTTTGTTTGAGGATTGAAGAATAATTCTACCGAGAGATAAATAGTCGGTCCCGTCTTGCTGACAAATGTAAGGGGTTTTTCCAGCAATTATAAATCGCCCACGAGGGATGAATGAACGTCACAGCCTTCCATTCCGATTGGGGTAACCGTGCCTTTTACTTTTCCCCACCGTCTTTTGCAATTTCCTCTGCATTCTTATAAACTGAATCTCTATGTATTTTCATTCCAACCATCATCATTCCAATAACCAGTACCGCCGAATAAAGGTGGATACGCAACACCGAAACCGATGTACACACACGGTCTCCTGCCTGGCAGACAACTAATCGCGGTAACATGCTTGCAAGCTTTTGTACCCGGCTAACTTCTACAAAAAAAACCAGCTCATAATGAAAACTACCGTGGGAGTAATTCACACAATCGTGGTCATGATGCGTTATTGCGTTGGCATTGCACCCAATCCAGATGAAATGGGTTAAGAAACGAACCAGCATATCGGAATAGCACCTCAATTCACTCTAAATCGCGGAATGTTTATCTGATGATGAGCATACAGAAAAGAAACCTCCGTATGGGTCGTCACAAAAATACGGATTTCCTAAAAAAAATGGAAGGAGTTTCACCCAATCATGAGTATGTCTGGTCTCGGTCTCTTCCTTCTCGGTCAAATTTAACACATTTTATTAGTTATTCGTGCCTGTTGTTTGTGTTCTTTATAACACCCCTAAAAAAACAGTAACTTTCCAGCTTGGAGTGATTTTCAATTTTGTTTGACTGCCAGACAGGCAGAAAGAGTAAAACACCTCTCTCAATCCTCTCTGCGTAAGCACAATCGGGATCATAACCAGAGAGTTGGTGTCAAAGCCACCCAATGCTCGCCTGTTTATACATTTATCGTTTTTAAAAGACTGGTCTAATAATATTTTTTTATAAAGCATTGCAGTGAAGTCTGATCCAAATAATTTTAAAGCAATATATGTATTTGTATATTGTAATCAGTTAACTAGTACACATATTAAATGAATGGCAAGCGTCTAGTATAAACAGGCGAGCATTGGGT
Source organism: Eptatretus burgeri (assembly GCF_056783735.1). NCBI lineage: Eukaryota > Metazoa > Chordata > Myxini > Myxiniformes > Myxinidae > Eptatretus > Eptatretus burgeri. The sequence continues at coordinate 97,856,192 of NC_140966.1, read as the reverse complement.
GGCTGTGACACCATCTCAGGTTGAAATTTAATTTTTTTTTCTAAATCATTTGTTAATTTCAACTTCACTACACCAATAATATACCCCAAAGGAACCTCCATGCCAAATAGCAGCACCCTAGTACACATATTAAATGAATGGCAAGCTTCTAAATAACTTGCACCAAAAACTTTAACATTTTCACGCTCACGCTGACGCTGGCGCTGACGCTCACGCCGGGGGTATCGCTATCGCTCTCTGTTCTTCAAACAGGCGAGCTAAAAATTGGCCAACTTCGATCATATAAATTGACGTTTGTAGACAGACAAATGATTCAAATGCTTAACCTTGCCTTTCGCTTCGCATGCGCGGGGTAATAACCTTCATGCCATAAGCTTCTCGGAACCTGAATGGCTGATAGGAAAATGGACATTCCATGAGTACCACATCATAAATGAGATAAACAAATCTGAGAAAGTGAAGTAATGCTGTAATAGTTGGAGTTTAAGTTCAACTGTTGGTTGTTCTTCTAATTCACCGTCATCTAATTCATGGAAGGGTGATGGACACTGGAGTTGGTGCAGTGCAGGCATGATGGGCCAAATAGCATCCTCCTGCACAAAAGTTATGTGTATGTGTGTGTACAGAGAATAATCTGCTCACCCAATTCTCCAAAGAGTTCCACTCCGAGTGCCGCGTAGATGAAGAAGAGCAACATAAAGAGAAGGCCTAGGTTTCCTACCTGCAGCAAGACACAACACACAATGATTAATTTATCTTTACGTATTCCTGAATGGTCGTACTTCAATGGATGCAGAAGTCAATTAGAGAAAGCGTGTAAGAGTCTAAAGAACTCTTTGTTTGCGTTGTCTTAGAGCAAAGTAGATATGAGTAGACTGTTGGACGTTTTCGTTCCTCATCCTAAAATACTGTCGCGTCATCAGGGTCCGTTAACACAGACTGCTTTGAGCCGGAGGTCCACCGACCTCGGCGAATGCTGAAACGATGTGAAAAGTTACTGCGTTCAATGAATTGTTCTTTACCATTTTCCAAAAACTCCAAGGATCGCCCAAATACTGTACAAGTCGAAACTTGGAGGTGTATCGCGTGCGAAGGCAAGAAGTTGGGAAAACGTGACAAAAAAAACAACCACAGACAGATCTGGCACACGGAGACAGAGAAATATGGAAGGTAAGACATGAGCTTGTTGTACAAGGAAATAATCGATAATACTGAATAAAAACCCAGTTAGTGAATACAAACATGGAATAGACTCAAACTGGACAATGGGGAAACAGGCGAGGACTTGAGACAGGCACGAGCTGGTGTGGCTGTAAGTGGTGTGGTCATTGGTATGGCACAAGGCGAAGTGTGCCTGCAGTGCGGAAAAATGGTAACAAGGTGCGATGGCGATAGGGAGGCCAGAAGATGAGGGAGGTGGCCAAGCAGATCAGAGAGAAATGTCTCTTCTGTCTCAAAAGCCCAACTGCAGCGAGGATAGGAGTTTGTAGACTGTGATATGTTATACACTGGTTATTAGCATGGTTGGCATCGAGTCGATGCGCTCATTCATGTTGTTTTGGGGTACTGACTCAGATTGCTCAGGTTTTTGACTTTCTTTATCCCATTGAGAAACGAATGTTGTGCTTGCTAATCAATTACAAGTGAACTCAAAGCCTTCTTTTCACAATGGTAGATTGTGTATCTTCCTTTGTCTCTGGAAGCAAAATCCTGTCCCTAACAATTATTTCACACCATGATTTCTAGTCTCCCGCCAAATCTTAATCATAAGGGAAGGAGGAGGAGAGAGCTCTCTGGGGGAGATGCAAACATTTCCACGGAATTTCCATCCGTCACTGATTCCATGAGGGGGGCTGGCGTGATAGCGGAGGTACCGCACACTCACCTCTGAGCTGTCTCGTGTGGGTTCGAATCTCGGACAAGTTCAAAACTGTCACCTTGGCGTTTCACATACAGGGCAATGCATTAACGATCGGATAGACGTGAAGCAGGAGGACCTGTCTGCTAGCTGTGGTTGTTTGTGAATGTTGAAGATCCAACTGTGTCTTTCACAAAGAGTGAGCAAGTTATCTCCAGCACCCTGAAAAAATTCCAAATTTCTGCACGTTCAGTGGAGGATTTTATGTTGGAGTGGTGATCCGTTCAGGATTGGTTCCATCCTGGAAAGTTTTCTCAACTACTCATGATACGCCCTAAAGCTCTGTGACGAGTGCAGGCCTCTAAAGTTGATGGGCCGAAAGGCCCCTCCCTGGGTTGAAGTTCCTTGTAAGGGAACTTATCCTTCTTTGTTCGTATGCAGCATAAGGCTGTGGTGTAGCATTATTAGCCGATGACGTGGATGTACCGATGATGTCATGCCCTCCGCTGGTTAGGGTAGGAATTTGTAATTTGTTCAGGGTGCCGGCAAAAGCTCATCGACTCTCTGTGAAGGACACCATGGGATCTTTAACATCCAACAACGAATGCTGGCAGATGGGACAGCCGTTTAATGTCCATCCGAGGGATGGTGCATACATTGATGAATCACCCTGTCTGTGAAACACCGGGATGGCAGATTATAGCTGGGTCAGGATTCAAACCCAGGCTGGACATCCCAGAGGCAGTGTGCATACCTCTCGGCCATCCTATCAGTCCTGCATGGGAATTCACAATCTATATATTACTAAAACTCTCATTTTGTATGTATGTATGTATGTATGTAAGTATGTATGTAGGTACAGTATGTATGTTCCCGAAATACAGCCAAAACAGGACATGATAGCGCAAAAAAATTTTGGCCCAGCTTACTCACCATTCTCCTGCGGTGTGCAGTATCAAGTTTTGTTAAAATCGGACAACGAAAAAAATGATAAAAAAATCAATTCCCGATATAGTACTGCAGCATAGCAAACCAATTGTTCGACTTTTCATAAAAGCACCAAAATTGGTGCATATGTTGACTAATGTATTCTGAACAATTCTGGATATGGCGCCACTCGAGATTTTGCCTTGGTCAGCTTTGGCGGCCATTTTCCAAAATGGCCGCCATTCTACTTCAACAACATGGATATCCCTGCCCATGAAATAGCTGCCTCCCTCGGTCCACAGAAGGCACGTGCCCTCCTTGTCTTCCACGCCATGACCGGATGTGACACGGTATCAGCATTCGTGGGGCATGGGAAGAAATCTGCCAGGGCCACATGGAACTCGTTTCCAGAACTGACAGATTCTCTTGTGACCCTGACCACCACGCCAATCAACATCCAGGATGACACAATGTACTGCATTGAAAGGTTTGTGGTGCTCCTCTATGACCGCACCAGTCCATATACGGACGTCAACGAGGCCAGAAAGAAACTCTTCGCCAAGAGGAACTCCGTCCAGCGCATCCCACCTACCTATGATGCTTTGGAACAGCATGTGAAGAGATCAGTCTTCCAGGGTGACTATGTCTGGGGGCAGGTCTTGGTCCCTCAACCTGTGCTTCCATCACCAACAAGCTGGGGCTGGGGGCAAATGGAGGATGGGTCCTACGAACCGCTCTGGATCACACTCCCTGAGGCTTCAAAAAGCTGCTTCGAGCTGGTGTCGTGCGGCTGCAAAAAAAGGCTGTAGAAACCGCTGCAAATGCAAGAAGGCTAATCTGCAATGCACTGGACTGCGTGCTTGTGAAGGATAATGCCAGTAGACAGACGCAGTAGACAGATGCAGTAGACACAGACTGAGATATCGGCCTAGCTTAGAATGTGCAAATACAAAGTCGCATTGCTTGTAAAAGTGTTGACTACTTGATCCATTTTCCACTGCCATCAAAAATTTGAGATGGCCCAATATCCAAATCTGTTCGTAATATGATAGGCTACTCGTGTGCCAAATTTGGTACTTTCCTCACAAAATGCACAATTGTAATGCTATATTTAGCTAAGTTGCCCCACTATTCCGGCTGATGCATTACCATACCATTTCCAGGTTCAGGAGGGAGGAGTCGGTGTGCTGTCATGGCAATCAGACTCGCGTCCGTGTGTTCAATTCTCGTGTTGTTTGAATAAACTTGTACGTTTATTACCGAGTGCCCTTCTAGTTTATTTATGTTTGTATTTACGGATGCTTTCCGACAGTTCTGTGATTTTTCTTTGTGTATCGGCTTCGATGTTCGTTACGTGCCAGTAAACTTGAGCTCAGAAACTCATATTGTACGAGACTGATGTATGCGTGTACCATGTGTCCTGGTAGATGGTAGTAGACAGTAAACCGTAGCCGCTTCAAAGTGAAGTGTGCAATAATTTGACTACATTTTCTGAGTTTGTCATTGTCACGATTATCAGTTCCCTTTTCAAAATAGAGTAAAGTATGTAATCTATAATGCAATTTTTGTTGATTCCAAACCCATTGAATGTGATGAATATCATTTGACTCTTGTTCAAGGCAATAATGGGTACTTTTCAGCGAAAAGTTTCAGGAGAGCAGCAATTTACAAATCAAATAATGGCTTTTTTACCGAAAATACTGGCTCATAAGATTTAAATATGCCTTTTCATGGTCAATTTACTGAATTTTACACTTTCCTTATATCTACCACCAATACTATAAGAAAATAAGTGCATATAGCCAATTTCGCTAAAGTAGAACGGAGACCATTTTGGAAAATGCTTGCCGAAGCTGACCAAGGCACAATCTCGGGTGGCTCCATATCCAGAATTGTTCGGAATACATTATTCTACATGTGTACCAATTTTGGTGCTTTCATGCAAATTTGAACAATTGATCTGAAATATCAGACTACGCTGCAGGACTAATTCAGTCAAGTACTCTCCAGGATTATTTGATCAATGCAAACAACCTCAGCGGTACAGTTTTCCAGAGCTATCTTTTTTTTTACTTTTTGAAATGATTTTTTTTTATCAACCGCCATCTCAACGGGAACCCAACGGGTTCACGTGTCGTCTAGTATATTATATTATACGAGGACATTATTGGTGGTTTCACCACAGACTGTACAACAGATGCAGATTGAGAAGTTTTGCCGGACGTGATACGTGTACGGACCTGCGGTAAAGCTTGCACGACGGTGTCCAGGAGAGCACGCATGCCTTTTGCCATTTTGAGAAGCTTGAGCACTGCAAGAACCAAGGAAGATAATGTGAGTTCGGGTCACTCAAGTGAGTGAACAGGAGATAAATTAAGTCGTCTGATGCGAGCCGAAGCAAGTTGATTTGCAAGTGAGTTGCAGAGAGTAATATCACAGAATTTACCACGGGCAATGCGTAGAACTCTCATGATGCGGATGATGGTGGGGTTGATTGGAAGGGAAGCATTCATCTCCTCCAGTGTGATACCCATTATGGAAAGTAGCACAATTGCCACATCCAGTTGATTCCACCTGTCGTGACACACTGCTCATTCTCCCACGAACCGTGGTGACAAAGCATACAGTACAGGTCACCAGGCACACTCACTTTGTTTCGACCTGATTTTTATTTCCGTAACGATGTTAATAACACACAACAGAGCTATCTTGGTCTGTAAGAGCTTTACGGGCAAGAGTAAATGGGCCTTTTGTATTATCTTACAGATGAGGGGTTAAGACCGAAAGAGTCCGAAAGGCGGGAGTTGATTAAAAACAGTGAGAGGCTTGGCTTTTAATACAGTACATAAACTCTTAAAGAGAATTCCTTTGGAGGTAGCATGATGGCAGGGACTAGGGAGGGCAGGTGGGTGGGGTTTTATTTTTTTTGCAGACAAAATATAGGCTTCTGGAAGAACAAGGAAACAGAGGGCAAAAAGTCAACAACATTACAATAAGGCAGTGTGGGCAGCAGATGGACAAAGAAAAAGCAAAACAATGCAGTTCGAGAGTGGAGGAGAGGAGGAAACCAACAAGTAAGATTGTTGGGTAAGGAAGGGTTAATGGGAGTAGAAATGATTGTAGGTAAAGATTGGAGATGACATGAGATGGTGGGACACACTTGCTTGCCTGCAGGGTTTGAAGACGGTGATTGAACAACCTCTGGAAGGCAGTTACACAAATGGGAGAAAAGAGGAACTAATGAATGGAGGTGAGTTTAATGAGGGGGGAGTTACTGGAAGAATGTGTACAATCCTGGAGGATAGCTGAAGAAGAGTGAAGGGTGAGAGAGAGAGAGAGCAGAGAGAGCTAGAACAGAGGAAAGGCGGCACAAGAGAAAGAAGCCACCAACCTGTCTCCCATGTGAAAGCAACAGGCCTTGTGCTTCATCCTCACCACAGGAGATGCCAATAATGTTGAGAGCTTTCAATTTCATAGAATCCAAGAGAGCAAATGTTATGCTGGTGCACCAGCCCAAAGAGAAGAACATTAACAGATGGATCCGTTGAAATATGGAGGAAGGCATTATAGGCTGCTCCTGATTCGGATTTTTCAATGAATGATTTTGAACGATGGAGGATGCCCAGACTGTGACTGGTTTTGGAGGACGGCTTACCTTCTATATATGATCAACCCAGGAGAGGTCTTGGCTGATGGTGAGGCCAAGATGTTCAAGAGACTGAACCCCTTTCAGTTGCTGAGCATACAAATGCATTGTTTGGTAAGTTTGATGTCCTTCCGTTGCGAAAGGGTGAGAGTGAGATTTGTCAGGATTGAAAGACATGTTCCATTTGCAAGGAGAGCATCTAATACATTTCAGAGCAGCAGACGGTGAGGCAGCTGCTCCATGTCTCAGTGAGATGGGGGTACTGTACGACAGGATGTAGAGCAATCTGCAAAAAGGGAGCAGCGGTTTTCCAAAGCATCGGAGCGGCATTTATGTGGATAAGGAACAATAATGAACCCAAGGCACTGCCTCGAGGTACTCCAGCCTCCACTCGCAAATACAAGGAGAGGATTCCACTGATAGCATCATATTGACTGCGGAATTGTAGGAAGTCAGAAAGTTCGGCATCAAGGCGGAGAAAGCCATGTATTTCGCAGACAGAGCAGGATGTCAGACTGTGTTGAATTACAGATGAGACATGTTCAGAGGTGATGGGAGATAGAGAGAGAGAGAGATAGAGAGAGATAGAGAGAGATAGAGAGAGATAGATAGAGAGATAGATAGAGAGATAGATAGAGAGATAGATAGAGAGATAGATAGAGAGATAGATAGAGAGATAGATAGAGAGATAGAGAGAGATATAGAGAGATATAGAGAGATATAGAGAGATATAGAGAGATAGATAGAGAGAGATAGAGAGAGATAGAGAGAGATAGAGAGAGATAGAGAGAGATAGAGAGAGATAGAGAGAGATAGAGAGAGATATAGAGAGATATAGAGAGATATAGAGAGATATAGAGAGATATAGAGAGATATAGAGAGATATAGAGAGATATAGAGAGATATAGAGAGATATAGAGAGATATAGAGAGATATAGAGAGATATAGAGAGATATAGAGAGATAGAGAGATAGAGAGATAGAGATAGAGATAGAGAGAGAGAGAGAGAGAGAGAGAGAGAGAGAGAGAGAGAGAGAGAGAGAGAGAGAGAGAGAGAGAGAGAGAGAGAGAGGCAGCAACATGTTGGTGGCTGTGCGACCGGGAAAATAAGTGGGTAAAAATGAAATATTTTACTTAATCTGTGAGAAGTGAGCCTCTTTTCTACATGTCGTTAAAAGAAAGTTTTAGAAATTTTTTTAAGGGATTTTTAAATTCGGGACATGCATTTCATCAAAATATTTTTTAATGTCCTCAAAAACAATTTCTTCAATCTTCTCTGGATGCTTTTGTATGAAATAATGTTTGTGGAACCTGAGAAACCAAACTGTAGTGTAATGGTGAGGGCATCTGCTCTGAGTCTGGGAGGTTGGTGGTTCGAATCCCGGCCAGGTCATACCAAAGACGTTAAAAATGGTACGTGCTGCTTCCTTGCATGATGCTCAGCATGTATGTAGGATAGTGTCCCAACAAACAACCACAGGTTAGTTATTATACCGCAGGCTTTGATGGGCCTAATGGCCTCCACCTGCATTGAAGTTCCTTGGAAGTGAACGTGGATACAGAGACTGCGAGTAAAAACCCAGCTCGCTCATTAATGCCCCCTCCCAGGAGATGGTAATCTGCCTTCCTTACTTGGTTCATCTTACAAGTAGCCAACACTTCGTGATTGACTCTCAAGTGCATCAAGGGATGGATTATAAGAGGCAATGCCAACCATATCACCAAAATGTTTCTTAATTCATTATTTATTTCTCCTCTATGATCTTTTTTCCTTACCTTCTCACACATCAATTCAAGACACATTCGATCGCTCAACGTATATCAATCACTCAATCCAAACAAACAAACAAAAAACCCCAGCAAAACACCACCAACTTTTTAATTTGAAAGCTTAACACGAAACTTAAATAAAAAACAGAAATGCTGAGATGAACCACGCTACAGGAGAAGGTAAGCAACATCCGTAAGCAACAAACGATACTTTTAAAATTATTTATAACGTTAAAATTACCATCTGAAATAGTAGAGAGAGGGAGGAGACAATATAGAAGGGGAAAAAAAATCGAAGGTTTACTCTGTCTCTTACCTCTCCTTGAAAAACCTCCGTAACCCAAAGGCGATGAGCTTAAGTACAGCTTCAATCACAAACACAAATGTGAAAAGGTAGTTGCAGTACTTGAGGGCAAGTCCAAGGTTCTGCAAAGGTTTAAGGTTGAAAGACCATAGAATCTTGAAGAAGGTTTTGCTTGCCGAAGGTATTGTGCAACAAATTATGATGTCACAGCTTCATGATACCAAGGTATATCTTTCAAAAGAATAGATCATTTCAGTCATAGTGGAATTTGCAGGCAGAGTAGAATGCAAATTTAAATGTTTTATTTTTTTTTATGACATCAAGGAACAGTTTGGAGTTCAGAGATTCCATATTCACAAAAGGGAAAAACTACAAAGCAGACGAGAACGGCACTTAGTTGACCGCATATCTCCGCCAGGCTGAACAGTTTACATTTTGTATCCTACCGATAGGCCGGATCTGTATCCAGAGCTGAACCAAAACTAAATCGGCTTGTTCTCGTCACCTACCCAGCTCATCCACCAAGTTTTGTCATAATCCGTGCACAATTTTTTGAGATATCGTGCTGCATATCCAGTTGTTCGTTTTTAGCTCTATCTCTCAATGGTGAAGAATCACATAAAAATCCCACGATCCAGATCTGGATCCGGGTCTTCATCAAAATCCAATATCAATTCGGCCTGATCACACACCCAAACTGTTCACCAAATTTCATCTGAATCCGTCTGTCACTACTTGAGATATCTCGCTCACAGACAAGCAAACAGGCAAACAAACAAACAGGTAGGAGTGAAAACACAAACTCCGTCCACTTCCGGTGGTGGAGGTAAAATGCGGTTGAAAGACCAAATCGAGGTTTTGTCAAAAGAAGCAAAGGCTCAGAGTCCAAAGCATCGGCCACAGAGTGACCTTCATCAGACCTTCAGAATATTCATCATGTGGCTGCTGGTTGCAGCATTCCAAGGGGAAGCGGCTGATCGTGTTCATGCAATACAATGCGTTCATGCAAAGTTACGGAACGTACTTAAAATTTTGCCTGGGCGCTACAAATAACTTGTTTACACTTCATCAAAAGATCGTTCAAGATTTTCAATATCCACCTGCAATCAATGCCAGCTTAATGTCCCAGATAACAAAAACGATGATTAATTGTTAAGTATCTTTTCCATTGGTCTGTAAAGTTGTAATTCTGGTTGTAATTGTTGTTCTGGAATTGGTTATAATTGCTCAGATCATAATTCTGGATATTGTGAGATGTGGCCGCACTCACAGCTGGCTGCTTGTAGTGTTCCATGGCCATAGAGATGACATTGAGGCCGATGGTGATGGAGATGAATAGATCCAGGTAGTGGCTTGTACACAGGTGGTGCACAGCAAGGCGTGTAGTGCTGTAGCTTGCCCAGTATGGCTGCTTTTGGGCCTCTGTAAAGTGATATACCAGCAAAGTGATCTGCCAATGTAAGAAAATGAAACATAATAGTAGGAGAACAAGGAATATAACAACAAATGATGGAAAACATGACTGAAATAAATCAGAAAATGATAAGTGCAAAAATGTTTTACAATACCAATAATACTGTATGTGTGTGTGTGTGTGTGTGTGTGTGTGTGTATTTATATAAAAAATATATGTATATATATATATATATATATATATATATATATATATATATATATATATATATATATATATATATTTTTATATATATATATATGCCGATGTATTATATACAGTATATTAAATAAAGCTCATTCAAACCACTCACTGACTCACTCACTGCCTGACTGGTATTAAAGTTCAGTACGTCCCGGGTGACAGAGAAAGCCGAAATTTTGCGTGCTGATGGACATCGAAGCTAAAACATGGGAAAAATCACAGAACCATCGGAAAGAATCCGTGTATGAAAATACAAATAAATGAAAATAAATAAATAAATGAGCAAAAGAAATGAAAAAAAAAATACAGGTGAGCGACCCAAGACAATGGGGAAGCATGGTAATTTTGCGTGCCAACGAACATCGAAGCCGATACACAAAGAAAAATCACAGAACTGTCGGAAAGCATCCGTAAATACAAACATAAATAAACTAGAAGGGCACTCGGTAATAAACGTACAAGTTTATTCAAACAACACGAGAATTGAACACACGGACGCGAGTCTGATTGCCATGACAGCACACCGACTCCTCCCTCCTGAACCTGGAAATGGTATGGTAATGCATCAGCCGGAATAGTGGGGCAACTTAGCTAAATATAGCATTACAATTGTGCATTTTGTGAGGAAAGTACCAAATTTGGCACACGAGTAGCCTATCATATTATGACCAGATTTGGATATTGGGCCATCTCAAATTTTTGATGGCAGTGGAAAATGGCTGCCACAGCCATCAGCGGCTGAATTTGAGATGGCGCAATATCCAAATCTGTTCATAATATGATAGGCTACAAGTGTGCCAAATTTGGTGCTTTCCTCACAAAATGCACAATTGTTATGCGAAATTGCTCCACTATAATACATCTTGCTTAAAACGAAGGAGATTTGCAGTATCCAACATGGTACAATTGATTCTGGGCATTTTTAACGTTGTTCACTTACTAACACATAATTCTGGTGGTTGCTAACTGGGATTACACAACACTTACAATCACATTCATTTTGAGATAACTAATGAATAATTAATCCCTCATTAAACGCAAAATGAGTTTCGTAACAATACAAAGAAAATGTTTTGAAAAAAAGAAGACAAACAACAATGCAAGTGTGAAAAACAGCAACAAAAGAGGTCACATTCTATTGTCCGTTTGAACAAAAAAAAATTCAAGGAGCTTCAAATTAGAAAATAACTAAATCTCATCACCAAGGCGATGTCGGCCTCATGTGAAGGAGGACTGTAACTCAGAGAAAGAGATGAAAAAATTCACACAAATGGAGAGCATGAGAGAAAGACAAAGACAAAAAAAAGACAAAGATGTCAAGGAATGGAGACATTCAATGTTGAACAACCCTTACTGCGACGTTTCCTTTCAAGGCGTTTCTGGCGACGTTCCTCGCGCATCCGTGCCTCCTCTTCTTCTTGCTGTTGTCGACACTTGTGGAAGTTCTCCACCACAACGCCGACAAACATGTTGAGCACGAAGAAGCCGACAATTAGCAAGAAGGAGATGAAGTAGAAGAGCATCCAAGAGTTGTGGTTCATGACCGGCTGGTGAGTTTGGCCAAATGGCCAAAAGAGGGGTGAAACAAGTTTGGTTAACACTGTGTGTGTGTGTGTGTGTGTGTGTGTGTGTGTGTGTGTGTGTGTGTGTGTGTGTGTGTGTGTGTGTGTGTGTGTGTGTGTGTCACCGAACAATATGTTTGGGAATGGTGATAAAACAGAGGGGAAAATATGCAAATAATTGGTGAAAAACAATTGCTGTACCGAAGTGGGTTGTCGATTGCAATCTGCAATAAAGAAGAGGCGTGCACTTCACAAGGGAGGTGAACACCTCGTGGTCATCAGTACCTCCATTTTGGGTGTAAAAATATTGCTGGTGTACATAACAAGAGTAAACTTTTGACGAGATTTCAAAATAACTCGTGTTTTTGGAATAAAGGCCATCAACAATGGTGTAATTTTGACCACCTGCCCTTCCTTCCTCTCTTTTAAACCTGGAATACATCGTTTCCTTCCCCTCCATTTCATCGAATCTACTCTCAACCTTCTTTCACTTCTCTACGCACATCTCAGACACTCCTCAAACTTCCAATGTCTTTGATTTTCCTCCCTCATTTTAACTTTCCTCAATTTGTCTTCCACTACACCCAATATGTATATATCTATCCATCTATCGAGATATATATATATATATATATATATATATATATATATATATATATATATATATATATATATATATATATATATATATATATATATATATGTGTATATATATATATATATATATATATATATATATATATATATATATATATATATATATATTGATACAATCATGATCCTTTAGGTTTGTAATCCCCAACCGAACGTCAGCTGTCCATCCATCCATTTGTCTGTCTGTCCATCCATTTGTCCGTCTGTCCGTCCATCTGTCTGCCTCAATTCAAAAATGACTGGACCGATTTATTTCATATTCAGCACATGCAAGCAATAGTATCTGGACATGAAGCAAGTCAAATGATTTGGAGATCGGAGCCAAAAGTCATGGGATAGAATATATATTTTACACATTTTGGCATAAACAAGTTCGAATTGCGAACATACGAATGGGAGTCCATTCGTATAACTCTCAGGTGAGCGATAGCACGGACGACAGATAGTTTTGAAGTTTGGTAAGATTTTCATCGCATCAGAAAAAGAAACCAGAACACCTCACAAGAGTGAGGCTAGTTTCATATCATCATCTGCGACTTAATTTTGCATTGGACATCGCCCAGCGCATTTAATTTTTTTTTTAATAACCATTTTAAGAAAATGGGCCCAAAGGGCTAGAATCGCACTTTGGACTCAGTTAATGCCTGGGGAATGGTCTCCAGAATATACCTGTCAAGTTTGGTTCGGTTCCGTTCACTAATAACCGAGAAATAACAAAAATAAGAAAATGGGCCAAAATGGGCCATTCCTCGGCCCGAAGGGCCGCAATCGCACTTTGGGCTCAGTTGATGTCTGTGCATATGTGTCTAGTATATGCCTGCCAATTTTCCTCAAATATCGTGCTTGACCCCAACACTCAATGGTAAAGAATCACTTCAAAAATTAAAAAAAAATTCTTGTTTCTGGATCCGAATCTGGATGTTCACCAAAATTGAATCAGTTCGTCCTTGTCACACACAACCTGTCCACCAAGTTTCGTCCAAACCCATGCATAACTTTTTGAAATATCATGCTATATATCATTTTATATCTATTTTATCAATAATGGAGAAATAGACGTTCAAATGAAGTGTACACAAGAAAAGAGAGAACGCGAGTAGTGCTTCGACCCCTCAACACCCCGTGGGGTAAAAAGGGAGAGAATGGTGCCTTATTACAGCACGTGCACTGGTATACAATTGCACCGAGTTTGAAATGTCCCCGGTGTCTACCATGTCTCTGGTGTCCCCCCCCCCCACCACCACACGCCTCAAGTGACAGCCAATGACGGCCGTCCGGTAAGATGGCAGTGCGTAACCTAGATGGAAATGGCGACAATTGACAGAAATACCCAAGTATTCATGGGCCGACAACTGATGGAAACAAGTGATGGAAATACCCACAACTGACGGAAGCATCCGAAGAGATAATAATAATAATAATTTGCCGGTTTCAGCATGAACGACACATTAGATTCACACATTACTGCCTATTTTCAAAGGAAATTTGTGAAACTAATGTGTTATATATGTTTTCAATGGAAATTTGTGAAACGAATGTGTTATATATGTTTTCAATGGAAATTTGTGAAACTAATGTGTTGTATATGTGAAAACCATTGAATTTATTTCTTGACGGAAAAAAACAAGAAACGCTCCCCTCTCATGTACGAACGAACAAAAGACGTCATTTCCGCCCACCATGGCATTTCGCGTCGAATGCCAAATGCTAAAGCTCAGTTCTTCTTATGCCATCATTCTCTTTAATATTAGCCATAAACAAGTGTTTCGTCATGCATTAGTAGTTGAAATTTACTTCCAATAATAACAAGATTTTTACATTTCAAATATTAAGTACGCTTTTTCATTGTTTTTCAACTGAAATAGCATAAATTGCATATTTTAACATTAGTGTATTCATTTGCTTCACCACACGCGCTGGATTGAAGGATTTCACTTGTTAGTTATTAGCTCCACCACCTAAGGTGGATGGAGGTTAAGTTTTCACACCCCATGTTTGGATCTGGATCAGGATCCAGATACTATATTTTTTAAGTGATTCTTCCGCATTGAGAGATAGGGCCAAAATGATATATAGCATGATATTTCAAAAAGTTATGCATGGATTTGGACGAAACTTGGTGGACAGGTTGTGTGTGACAAGGACGAACTGATTCAATTTTGGTGAACATCCAGATTCGGATCCAGAAATAAGATTTTTTTTTAATTTTTGAATTGATTCTTCACCATTGAGTGTTGGGGTCAAGCACGATATATACTTGTGATATTTCAAAACGATGTGGATGAGTTAGGTCACAAGAAGAAGCTGATTCGATTTTAGTTCAGGTCCAGATCCAGATCTGGCCTTTCAGTGAGATACAAAACGTAAGCTGTTCAGCCTGGTGGAGATATGTGCTCTCCCGAGTGCCGTTCTTGTTGGATATGCTATGGGGAACTATTATTTATTTATATACACTTTACCATCTCCACCACATTAGAATAATTATTTATTTAAAAACGCTACAATATCCATTATCAACATACCACCTTGAGTTATATATTTATGAATTTACACTTTACCATCACCAACACTTGCAGAGCATTTTTAATTTATTAATTCCTGACATGAGGAACTCAATGCCAGACATGAAATCAGAGCCATATCCCGAGACATACCACGTACTTTCGACACGGTCTGGTACCCTGTCCTGCTCACCAAACTCTCCTCCTATAGTATCCACGGCCATCTCCACTCATGGCTCACAGACTTCCTCTCCTGTCGCAGCAAACGTGTGGCCCTAAATGGAGTTCTCTCATTTATCTTCCTCTTCCCCTCTTCCTGTCCAGGTTTGAGATCATTTATAAAGGTCTTTCTGTCTTCTACCGTCTGCTTTCCGATCTCGCCCCTTCTGCTCTGTCCACAATATGTCCCCCTCGTATTTCCGCAGGGGGGTCAAGGTCCGCCAGCAACCCCCTTGTGGTAAAACTACCAAAATCACGAATCACTGCTCACCTTCAATCTTTCATTCCTCTTTTTTCACGCCTTTAGAATAAACTCCCTCACTCTATTCAATCCCATTCTTTCCTCCAGGCCTTCATAACAGCAGTTCACCACCACCTCTTATCATGTCTGGTGTTGGTCGAATGGTTAGGGTGGTGGGCTTCGGATCCTAGGGTCCTGAGTTCAAATCCTGCTCAGCTGTTGAATTAATACCAGGTGGGTTTAACTCGGTCTGTCATCCTTCCGAGGTCGGCAAAATGAGTGCCAGCATGCTGGTATACTGTGTCGGAGTGGTGACCCTCCAGGATTGTGCTCAATAGCCAAGGAGACTGCTTAAGCAGCACCAACGCTCTGCACAGAGTGTGGTCCCAATCTCTTCTTGCCGTCCCCCATCCAAATCCTCGATCTTTTCTACCCCCGTTAATCCACCCTAAACCCACCTCCTTCAAATTCCCTGCTTTCCTTCCTGAAAGACCCTGTAATGTCCATCTTGTATACCCCGTGTTCCCCGCTCCATCCCTCTCTCTTACACAGATCTCCTGATGTCTGTTCCCCACCGTTTTGTCCTTCCCACTCCCGCCCCTCTGGTCTCGTGCCCCCATTGCTGTGCGTTGTGTGTCAGCTCCCATACGAGCTTCGACGATGTATACAAAAAAGAGCAAACAATTTTTTTACACCATCTCCACAACCAACCCACAACCTTAATTGATAAATTTATTTTTCATACCTTATTCATTTATTTATGTAGTTCTTAATTTAATTAGTTATTTAAATGTAAAATATACACATCACATTTTTAAGGTGCGTTTGGGAGCTGTCCTCCATGAGCACTTGCATTGTTGTATATCTATAAATTTGGGTGGAAGGGTAGGGAGATGTATTTTAAAATTTTATAAGCAGAGTTTTAGTTTCAATCACAAGTTTTTTCTGAGGGAATAGTAAACCAGGTGTGCACTGGCATGTAAATGTAATATATAAAGAAGAAAGTTTGTTTGTGTGTTTGTTCGTTATGCATTCGGACCCTGCAGGAACCAGCGCAACCAAACTTTCCATGGCCTGCTCTTTCATGCAGAGGAAGGTCAAGGGCTATGTTTGGATTAAACCTCAATAAATAAATAAATAACAACAACAAAAATTTAATCAGATAATTGACCTTCAGGGCCTTCAGGCCTTCAGGCCGGGTACTTCAGCAAGTGTTTCATAAAATGCAAGTTTTGTTCTTCCTGGCTGATAACAATGGGTCAGTTCCCTTTGTGAATTCTTGTTGTCCCATTTGAACGGGACGTTTGGTGGTTTGGAAGTTAAATTTCCTGTGGAACACCAAAACCTGTGCTGAGACGAGGTGCTCAAAGGTGCATGTGGTGCACAGAGAATGAGTAACAATGGTATTGCCTGTGTAAAGCAAGACCATGGCCTTCATGTCTACATTGGAGTTTTTATTTTATTTTTTGAATTCATAGTCGAATCTCGTGGATGAGAATCACTCGCACTCTGAACGGATCAGCACACGACAGGACAAAAGGAACAGTTGAGGGTTGGAGGTTGAGGGGGGGAGAGGACACCAACCACAGAGTTGAAGGCAGATATAAAGGCAGACTTGGACAAACGATGGGTGTGGGGGAGGAATGAGGGGGCAGGAGAGGAGTCATAGGTTGGACAGGGATGAATATAGAAGGAAACTCTCAGGAGGGAAAACTGGAAATTTGAAAGGAGGGATTGGGGGTGGGATTAATGAGGGAAGAAAATATCATGGTTTTGGATTGGGGACGATCTGAGATGGTGGTGAACAGCTGTCTTGAAGACCTGGAGGAAAGAATGAGATTGAAGAGAATGTGGAAGTTTGTTCCACAGGCAGGAGAAAAGAGGCACAAACGAGTGAAGGTAAGCAGTGACACTGGATTTAGGGAGTTTCACCAGAAGAGGTTGATGCTAGACCATGTGAGCCCTGCAGAAACCTGGGGTGGGGGAGGGACAAAACACAGAAAGAACAGAGGGTGAAAACAGAAAGGTGGTGGTGGAAGACAAAGCGATCACTGACCTGTCTGCGATGAGAAACTGACAGGCCCATCGATTCAGCTTCAGTTGCGAGATTCCAATGGCCTTGGTTTTCACAGTGTCAAGCTGAGCAAGGTGTGAGTCGGGGGAACCAGCCCAGAGGGGAGAGCAGTACTCCTTCAAGCTGTGGAGAAGGACTTGGAGGTGGATAGGAGTTCGGGTGTGCCAAGGAAGGACTTTGTACAATGGAGGGTGCCCAGTCAGCGACTTCGAAATGTGGTTTGCTTAATAAAGATCATGGCAGACAGTGAGGCCCAAACGTTTGAATGATTGAACTTCCTCAAGAGGATTGTTACGAAATCAAGAGGTTTGTTGGAGATAGATCGTGAGTGTAAGATTTGCCAGGATTGAAAGACATCTCAAGTGTTTGATCAGCTTGTGATTTTATCAAGGACTGAAGAGCGGGAAGAAGCTGCAGCCGACCTTTCTGAAGGACGAATGGTGTCATCGTCGAGGGTGGCGTCTTCGGCAAACAGATAAAGAGGGTTTTCCAGAGTCAGAGAGATCATTTATAAAGAGCACAAATAGAACTGTGCCCAGAACACTGCCTTGGGGCACTCCACCCTTGACAGGGAGAGGAGAAGAAAGGATTCCGTTACTTTAGTAAAAATGGCAAAAGGCAGTAGTGCTGTGAAGCACTGGAGCTGGGAGTTGGGATGACTGACTGGAGATGAGATGAATGTCGGTAACATGGAGATGAGATTCGGGTGCATCATTATGATCCTGAAAGTTAGCGACGGTCAATGGACGGTCTACGAAGGATCACCAGCTCTGACTTCTCTCCGTCAGATTGTCCTCTCTTCCCCAAATTTAAGGAACTTCCACGTGGAGAACATAATTTCTTCCGACGATGATGTCAAGGCCACTGTGAAAGTGCGGGTTAAGTCAGCAGGAAGCACCGTTTCGATATAATGACGGCATCACAAAGCGACTTCAATGTTGACACAACTGTGTGGACTGCAGTGATGATTATGTTCAGAAAGTAATACGCACCATGGTGGGACAAAGATTGATATTCGTATCCGTCTTTGTTTTCATCAAATGTCTTTACCCGTTTTAGAGAAAACGAATAAGAGGTATTACCTATCAACAAACCCTCCTATATGTACAGACATATGTGGTTCAACATCGACCTGCACTTTGAAACAATAAAACTTCCTTTAGTCAGTGGGAAATACTGAAAATTTTCCCGCCGAGTATTGGCAACCCTACCGGATAAGCACATGGGCAGGAAGCTGGCATGCAATGCATTGTGGGTCGCACCAAGATGGTGGCAAGTCATGAGTGTCCCTGTTGATGCAGAACAATGATGTGTGATCAAGTTTTTCATTGGACGTGAAACCGGCTGAAATTCACAGAAGTCTTGTGAAACATTTTGACACCGATACTCTCTTAAGAAGCATGCTTGAATGTGATGGGAAGTACAAAGACAGACAGAACTCAAGTCGATCTCGAGCATGAACACATTCCAGCAACAGTTGTTGTTTATGTTGCTGTTGTACAGCCCCGGACAGTTCTCTCGAACAGGCCCACGGTGCAGAGATAGCCAAATCATCTTCCAGGTGCGAGCCAGTGACCATTTTGGGTGGAAAACAAAGTGCAGGGAAGACCTTGAACCTCTCAACTTTATATCAACTCATATGCAACACTGTGTGTGTGTACATATATATATATATATATATATATATATATATATATATATATATATATATATATATATATATATATATATATATATATATATATATACACACACACACACACACACACACACACACACGCAATACAGATGCACCTCCTGACTGTTATGGTGAGCATCGCCACGGATTATGTCTCATACGGTAAAACCGCATAATCCGCACAGAACAACCATCTATCTGCCACCCAGACAATTGTTCCCACTAATGCAAACCATTCAACCAGAAGGCACGTGATGTGATCAGCGTGTCAATCAAAAACATGCGGAGTCTGATGAGCACTCCCCCGATCTCCATTGTACATATAATAGTCCCACGTTCCGGGAAGCTAGATCGGGGGAGTAGTGTATATGTATATATACCAGCAGGGTATGTTTACACATCGTGTAAGCATACGAACCCAGAGATGCCAACTTTTGGAAATCAGAATTAGGGAGGATTTGCAACTGACACCAAATAATGTGCGCGAAGCGCACATCTTGAGCGCGGAGCGCTCGACCCTTGCGGCGGGGTCCAGGGCCCTAAGGCGGGCCCTGGAAGCTCTGGGGTTCTAGACGCTCTCTAGTGCCCTCTGAGCCCTATTTTGGAGCATTTAACATGTTAAGAATTCCCACTTTTTGAACAAAAAAAGGGGAAAATTGTGCACTTTTTAATGTTACATGTATGTTAATATTAGTAAGTTAGGGGACAATCAAAGATTAACAAAAAGCACAAAAGAAGCAATATTTTTCTTACCTTACTGGCTGGTACTACTGCTGCTTGCTTTTTCCATGGCAGCTTTGCTTGAGTGACAGCTGTGTGGCTCTTTTAGCCCTTCTGATTATGTCTTTGCTGTATTCTCTCTGGTAGCAAGGGGTGCTATGAGCTAGTTTTTCAATTAAGAGAGCTTCCAGGGTTTTGACACTCAAATTGGGACGAAATTCAGTATGATTCTTCCGTACAAGACTGAGTGCCCGCTCACATGATGCGTTCGAATGAGGAATGACCAAGATTCCCTTCATCACTTTGCTCAAATTAGGATACTTCTTGGCACCAGTGCAGGGATCTGTGAGCTATGAAATCCGATGCCACTGCTCATCCACTCTCACTGTCTCAGTAGCAATTGTAGCTATGGAGGCGTCTGCCTGGTAGTGAGCGAATTCACTCTCAAGACTGTCTATGTCACTATCACCGCCACTGAACAGACAGGAGAATTTCTTGATGAAAAACTCCACACAGTCAAACCCCACTTCTTGGTGTAGCTTAACATCCAGCACCTGAGCATGCTTGGCTAATTCATCATCTAGCGGCCAGGTTTTGAAGATGTAATTGCAGGCTTTCACATAATATGAGCGAACTGCACTGAAGAAACCTTGGATGTCTGACTCACTCAGAGTGAAGGTGGATTTCTTGAGACTCCTTTGTTCCCTTATATACAGTTTGGCATCGTTCCCAATCATGAGGTCCTCATCATTCTTCTGATGATTTCTGTCAGAGAAGGGTACATTTACCAGAGCAACCGATGACACCGATGGTTTCAAAAACCGTACGAAGATATCTTTCAGAAGACCATTCAATCCTCCGTGCAGGAGATGAATACAGGGTTCGTCTCTTTGGAGCAGAAGATTCCCCTTCTCAAAAAGCTTGTTAGCATATCGAAGGAAGAAACAATAGAGTTTTGTTTGTGGAGACAAGAACATCCTGTTGACACGTTTTTCTCTAGATTCCTGCACAGTGTTTGAGGAAGATGCGCTTTTAGTTGTAGAACTCGTAGTACACTTAGGCCGCAGGGCGATCACACTTGCGTTTACTGCCAGCAGAAGAGGTCAGACTCGTAGTACCAGATCCAATTTTTACGTTTGAGGAGAGAGCTTGAGGTAGGTGCAGCCAAGGAAGAAGACCTCTGATTCGAAGGTTTTGCTGAGCTTCTATCAAGTGATTTGGCAAAAGCAGAACTTAACTTGGGTCCTTCTTTGCCTGTAGATGGGACTATCACAGTCTTTCTCGACTCTGAAGGGATCTGCTTTGTAGATGAACGTGATGAAGGGCCGGTGATGCTACCTGCTCTCAGCATTGGTTTTGGTGCTGTCCCTGCTGTCTTCTTCGCAGCAGATACTGCAGTGGTAGTGGTGAATGCTGCTCCACTAGTGCTTGATCCTGCAGTGCCAGTACTGGCAGTAGATACAGTGCTGTCCTTCTTGCTCGTTGTTAGAGTCTTGGCTACAGTTGGTTGCATTTTTCTTCGTACTTCTTCTTTGAAGAAGAGGCGAAGTGGCTCCCACTGTTCAATCAGCCTGTCTAGGCACTGACCAAGGGACAGCCACCTTGTTGCGACATGCTTCAGAATCTTGTGTCGGGGCATCACAGAGTTCTTGCAGTGCTTTCACTCCTTTGACGCGTTTACTACTTTTGTCCAAGTAGTAGTAAATATCGATGAGAAAGTCATCTAATTCAATGGGTAAGGCCTGAGCCGCCTTCTTGGCTGTATTGTGCATCATATGGCAAGGGCATCCCATGATGTAGCACTCTGGATTTTGTTTGTGGATATAAGCAGCGACTCCTTTGTGCTTGCCCACCATGACAGAGGCATTATCAGCACAAAAGGAAACACAATTTCCCCACGGAATTTTCCTGTCACTGAACTCATGATCAAGCAGTTTGAAAATGTTTTCTCCAGTGGAATCTTGTTTGCACGCAGGCAAACTTAGCAAACCTTGCTTCACAATCCCAGCACTGTTGTCATAGTACGAAATCAGGACAGGATATAGCTGGGCCTCACCACTGTCATTGCTACCGTCTGTAGCTAGGCTAAATGGAGCTAGTTAGCAATATCGGCAATAGATGAAGCAGTAACATTTGACAACTCACCAATTATTGCTGAAGTTTTTGTTCTTGCACATCCATACTTTGAAGCAACTTTTGAATCTGGAAACATCTTTTGAAATAGAGGTCCAGCATGATCTGAGACTGATATGGGCAAGTTATGTTCCACAATAAATCCACTAAAGAGAAGTTCTGCTCGGGTAACATCCTCTTCCTCGCTTGTCCCTTGTTTGGTGAAATAATTCAGAAGTGTACCGGTACTCGTGCTCGAAGATCTCTCCTTTGCAATGTCCGTGTGCCGTTTGCTTCCAACGTGCTTCCGAATATCATCGCGACCTCCGTGCTCAACTGAAATATCAACGCTGCATACTGTACAATACGCATGATGAATTCCTCTTTCAGACTTTCGAATACACGGGTATTGGAGACTGTATTCGGTCTTGTACTTCTGAGACCATTTCTTGGTCTTCGTAAGCTTCTTTTCCGCCATTTCGTAATCAACATCGAGGGCTTGAAGCATCGGTAACTTCGAAGTCGATGTTCCACAGCTGCAGCGCGACTCGTAGAACTCTAGCGGCTGTTAAACACCGCACGGTGGTCGCGACCGCCGGGCTGGTACGGGCCCAGCTGCATGCAGTGAGCGTATCGCATGCATATACACTGTGCATACATACCGCATGCACTGTATTGCACACATACCGCATGAACTAAATCTCAGTGCATGATCGCATAAGCGAGATCCAGACCCAATGTTTCGCTGCTCCTCATTTGAATTTGCAATTTTTTACGTACAATTTGGTAGCAGCGAACGTTATGGAGTTACCACATGCTATACGTAGCAGACGATGCTTTTCATTCAATTCTCATACTAGTACATTCTGATTAGTGAACAGTGCAAAAATATCAAAATTTCGGGAGGATAAGGATAGTGATCGTAAGGGCGGGAGTTTGGGTGAATTTTCGGAAGCCTCCCGATGAAATCGGGAGGGTTGGCATTGCTGCGAACCGTGCTTCCCCATTGTCTCGGATCACTCACTTGCATTTGATGTTTCATTTCTTTTTTTTTCTTCTTTTTTTTCATTCGTTTATATTTTCACTTTTGGATGTCCGATGATTCTGTGCATTTTTCTGGTGTAACGGCTTCGATGTCCAGTGGCACGCAGAAGTTCAGCTTTCTACATCACCCGGAAGGTACCGATCTTTAATATCAGTCAGTGAGCAAGTGAGTAAGTCAGTGGTAACAAAGAGCTTTCTATTTTAGATACTAGCAGGGTTACCTGGTGTTGCCCAAGTGTGGGGGGGGGGAGGGGGAGGGGGGAAACTGAGAAGTGGGAGAAGCAGGAGAGCTGGCATGGCTGAGAATGAGGCAGGTGGGTCGACGGCAGGAGAACCGACAGTGTGAGGTGGAGGGAAACTGCGTATGGGGCAGGAGAGCGAGAACATCAGTGGGTAAAGGGGTCTTAAGGGTTTTGGGGTCTTCAGTGTCTTTGAGGTCTTAAGGGTCTTGAAGGTCTTCCTCACTCACTTGAAATGCATTTCCCCTCTTGTCTGTCTGTCGATCTCAGTCACAAAATGATATCAAATGTCCAGTCACAGTCAATAATGAATCCTTCTGTAAAAAATGTTGGACGGATGGAAGCCGTGAGGGAGGCAGAAAGCGCGGGCATTCTGAAGTTCCATTTCTCAAAGCAAATTGATCCTTTACAGAGTTATACAACGCTATTTTTAAATGATACATCTTCAAGGGGCGGTCATGGCGCGGCATGGGGGTTGCGGACGGTAGCAGATAGCTTTGGCTTACCGCAGCACAAAAACAGTGAACGTATTATTTGTTTAGTTCGGTTCCAATTGTGCGTGGAGTCAGGTCAGCTGTGTAGTGAGCCAATGGGTGGAAGACACAGCTCGACTAATTTGGTGTGCTGACCTTTCGCCATGTTCTATGTCACGTGATACCTGTTAACCAATGAGATTGCATACAAATGAAAAAGCCAGAAAAGTTATCTTTAAAGGCTCAAGTGGTGGATAAAAACACCCTTAGGACAATCCATGGATCGACTCGGGCAGTCTGCCAAATTTGGTGGTTGTCAGTCCAGCAGTCCTTGCAAAAAACGCAAACAGACAGACATCCGATGAATCTTATTTTACATATATATATATATATATATATATATATATATATATATATATATATATATATATATATGTATATGTACCGTGTATAGAACTTCACCTTACCCCACGTTGTCTTGAGAAAAAAGGACATGGGCGGGGTCTACGAGCAGCAAATTTGATTGGTCGTGATGATGTAAAATGCTGTCGCTGTCATATTTTGTCCAAGTGCTGCGAAGCGGAAGGGTTTTGAAAGTGCCAACAAGGCGATTTGTGTTCAACATTGTTCAAGTATATAACTCAATGGAAATAAAATAAAGATTTTGAAGGTCGTAGAAAAAACAATTTCACTCCTCTCTGCGCATGTATAATCGGGACGAATTCAGAGCCAAATTTCAGGTAAACCACAGTTTTCTTTTCTGATTCATGTTCCGATTCACGTTCAAACTATAACATTCCACTGAAGTTAAGTTGGTCCTCGATCATAAACTGACGTTTTTGGAGATCGACAGACATAGACGTCAACCGATTGCTTCACTCCGCTTTCGCTTCGTGCGCACGGTGTAATAACATGGCATTTGATCAGAAAAGTTTCTTCTTAGTCTGTAATGAGAATTTTTTTCTTAAAGTAGAGGCAAAAAAAAAAAAAAGAAATTAATATTGTTTTCCACGTTCATTATTGTGCAAAATGATCACACTGAATTCAGTTTCATTTAATTTTTAGATCTCACACTCATGATAAGCGCTTCTTCAACTGCTCACAATTAATTATTATATACTTGTGCAGGGTGTTGCCTCACATTATCTCTTCAAGATGTTTTCCCTTGGGTGTGATGAGCTCTTATGATTAATGCAATTGTTTCGACTACATTTTTGAGTTTGGGTTTTTGCTGCTCACTTTATGAAAACTGTTGACAGTTAAGCAATAAACTTTGCTGGACTTTAGCTTTGAGGAAACAATATGTACTGTATATGTCCATGCTCCATCCTGAGTCTGGTTTACTGGTTCTTGGTTTTTCCTGAACACGAACTTCATTATGACGTTGATATGTCTCCGCTGAATGCAATCCATTTTACCCACTTTCTTCTTCTGATGTTATTCTTGTTTCTCTTTCATACATATTCTTCTTCCTTTAGGTGGCACCTCAGTCTGTAAAGATGGTTGTCTTCAGCTACTGATATGCTTCTTGGCCCAACCTTTCCAGCTTCTTCTCGGCCCAGGAAAGCTGTGGATAATCGCACTCCTCCAAACGGTAGTCGACAGTCTGGGTGAGACCACAGATGCACAGTGGACTCTCCAAGAGTGGACTCTGTGAGAGACTGCATATGTCCATGCAGGAGCCACAAGATCCTATGCCAGTGCAGAGTCTGAGTCTGACCCAGTCAGATCACGGTAGGTCAGAGCCAGGGGACTTTTTTGAGATATTGGTGTTTTGCAGATAACTTGGAGGTTGGCTCTCACACCATCTGTTGAAGGTACAGGTGTCACAGGTTGTGTTGTCTTGCTGGGGAGTAGCATTTAGCTGTTCTGATGAAAGGGTTGCAGCTGATCAGGCATTAGTCCTTCAACTCCTGATGGAGTTTGTTGTGGAGTGGATGTGAAGCATGTTGGATGGGCTCAAGGCAGCTTCTCTCCTGACATGATGTCGGTGTACCTTTGCCAACATTGGGAGCTGGTGCAAAGGAGTTGGATAAAGGCAGTCTCTAACTTAATCCTCATGCTGAAACAATATTCTGCTTGAGCATGAACAAGGTCGATTGTTGATGTGCAGAGAGTGGAGAAGTCAGAACCCCAGATGTGTCCACATAGCCTCCATGTTATGTTGACTCAAGATGCTATCTTGGCTGCAACCTTTTCAGTAGTGGGGGAATGTGAGGGTCCGATTGAGCTGAACTCTGATGGTATGTTGGGGTTGGACAATAGGGGAGCTCACTTCTATTTAACCTGAGAAGCAATTCTCTTTTGCACCTTGGTAATTGAGATGAAAGGCTGAGGACACAGTCTTTTGTGTGTTGAGATGTAGACACCATCGGTGGAAGAAGTTGATGTCTTGTCTTTATGATGGAAGATGGAAGAAGGAAGATGTTGATGGAAGAAGTCTTTATGTCTTGGCTCAGATTCTTGGTCTTTCACATGATCAAGAAATAGGACCACTTGTCGTGTCGCTTATCTGGGCCCTGGCCTAATGTTGCAACTCAAATTTGGTAGCATTCTGATTGGTGGGTTTGGAGAAGAAGACTTTTGAAGGAATTTACATGAATACCATTTTAACACACTTCCGGTCACGTAATCGGCATGACGTCTGCAATTTAAAATCCCTACCCTGTCCTAATGTTGCAACCCAAATTTGGTAGCATTCTGACTGGTGGGTCTGGAGAAGATTTTTGAAGGAATTTTCTAAGTTTGCAATTTTGACCTCCTTAAAGTCACGTGACCAGAAAGAGCTGTACAATCCCGTTACCAGTCAGAAGTGGAATGTTGCTGCCAAATTTCAGCCGGATCAACTCAGCGGTTTGGATGGAGAAGTCGAAATCGGAGACGGATGGACAGACAGACGGACGGACGGTGCATGATGGCAATACCTCATCTGGAATTCCAATTCCAGATAAGCTGAAAATGTAACTGCTTAGCTTCCTTAATTTAAAGAGCAACTTTTAAGAAGCAACTCAAATAAAGTATATTATAATAACATGAGTTTCCTTCAAAGGAACTTTGACACATTTGCGAGCGGCAAATTGGATTGGTCGTGATGATGTAAAATGCAGTGATATATTTGTCCAAGTACTGCTAAACTAAAGAGGTTTGAAAGTGCCAAGAAAGCAATTTGTGTTCCTCAGTATTCAAATACATGATTCCATTTAAATATAATAAGTATTTTAAAGGTTGTAGAAAAAAAATTCCAGAACTTTACCGCCGTTGACAGCATCTTTACACCACCTTATTTAACACGTTAGTTGTTTGTGCCTGCTGTTTGTGTCCTTTATGACATCTCTAAAAACAGTAATTTTCCTTTTTGGAATGATTTTCCAATTTTGTTTTTCTGCCAGACAGGCAGACAGAGTAAAACAAAAAAAAATCTCACTCCTCTCTGTTCATGTTCAAAATACATTCAATTCAAATTGTTGTTCCACGATCATGAACTGATGTTTGTAGACCGACAGACAAAGTGAACCAGCAGACAGACATGGGGTAATTACACAACCGATAGGACAAGAAAAGAGACACCAAAATAAGATGGCACATGATCATATGATGCCCCTTGGGGCTTGGGAAAAATACCTGCTTGTCAATTCCGACGGCATCTATGCCGTGGTACATGATGTCCACCCAGCCATCTCGTGAAGCCATCACAAACAACGACATGAGCGCCTGCCGGAAGGAAAGAAATGCAAATCAATAACCAGTCTTTCATTGGAGGTCTACATTTAAAAGAGGTCCGTATAACTAACAGCTGCACGAGAGTTGTGACCCAACTGTTAGTGGGCTCTTCTTTTTGCTTCCTGGTACAGTAGAGTTCCAGGAAAATTGCCTGTCAAGTGTAAAATTAAATAATCATGCAATGAGAAAGCTGCGTGATCACTTCCATGTTGCTGATGTTGTTTAAATGTCTACCCTTCTTGAGCGATGATAATGTAACTGAAGAGCTTCCATGCTGGTGAAGAACATATTTAAATACAAATAGGCAGGCAAGCAAAATCATGCCAAATTTGCATTATCAGAATAGCCAGCTAAAGCCCTAAACAAATCCTTTTTTTTTCATCTGAACAGACAGCCAAAATGAGACTGCCCAGTTGAAGGTGCATTGTGATACACAAACGGTGAATAACGTGTGATGTCTCTCAAGGAAAACAATATAACAAAGATCAGAGGACGCTGAAGGATGAGATAAAACTTGAGGGTATTGGGGAGTGTATAACCATTCATTAGAGCCATTACAGTGGGCGTGTGTGTGTGTGTGTGTGTGTGTGTGTGTGTGTGTGTGTGTGTGTGTGTGTGTGTGTGTGTGTGTGTGTGTGTGTGTGTGTGTGTGTGTGTGTGTGTGTGTGTGTGTGTGTGTGTGTGAGGGGGTGGAGGAGGGCAGTGGAGGAGGGCAGTGGAGAGGGTTGTCTCGTATGACATGTCACTCGTTTTTAAAAACAAAGGAAGCTAATTGAATTCTGGGTACAGGCTGAGTGCCCAAATTCATTACATTGAGTATATACATTTATCTCCAACTCCTTCCCCACAATTGGATTGCAATATAAGAGCCATGATTTAATATAAATAACACCGAATCAGATCAAACTGTATATATATATATATATATATATATATATATATATATATATATATATATATATATATATATATATATATATATATATATATATATATATATATGAGACCCTGTTGAGATAATAAGTGTTTCATAATCTTTCAGGGTGAGGTTGGAGGGTGAAGGAAGTGTCCACTGAGAAACCACCTCCTGTTGAGGATAAAGGAAAACTAGGAATCAGTACTCCATGAAAATATTCCAATAAACATGGTGAGCTGGAGCAGAATCCAGTAGTTTCGCAAAATAAAAATGCTCAACAACATCTTGCCGCCAACTGATTTATGTGTCAAAAAGTGGTATGTACGTACACACACACACACACACACACACACACACACACACACACACACACACACACACACACACACTGAAGTGGAGTTTTGACCTGGCGTCATGGTTGAAGCATCCGCCCTCAGTCTGGGCAGTTCGAATCCCGGCCGAGCCATACCAAAAACCACGTGCTGCTTACTTGCTTGACGCTCAGCATTTGAACAGGATAGAGCACGGACAAACAACCACAAGTTGGCAAACACTGCTCATTCTTCATGGGCCAAATGGCCTCCTCCTGCGTCAAAATTAACTCGTGTTACAAAGTGAAGGCAGAATTCCAGATGGACAATTTGTTCACAACAATTTGGTTGCTGACCAATCGTCCTTGAGGAATACGATCCAAAGCACTCTTCGGCTCTCCAATACGAAGTTCACGCTGTGCCGAAACAATAATAAAAACAAGTCTTTCAAGTCCTACTGCAGGCAAGGGGCTGAAAGATTCGACGATTGGCTGGGAGCATCATAACATTGTCACAGATCACTGTGGTTATGTGGACAACGGCGACGTGTGTACATCTTCGGTGATGGAGATTTCACAGTCCATTGGTGGTGCCTTTATGAGTTTCCCATCTTTGCTTTATACTCCTCCAGGCAGCAGAGAGATAAGGACATTATTTCACACGGCATCTAACTTTTATTCCCCATGCCATAAAAATCAACTGCAAAAGCGTCGACTTGATATTTTGCAGTACCCCAGTTTATTTTTAGCTTCGATCTCCAAACATGGCGTTATACAAATGGCCATCACTCATAAGTGAGACACAACGGTGAGTTGCCTTTTATCCATGATGCACTTTTAACATGTATGGTATGCATCTCCCGAATTAAACTTTGGAAACAGACCTTGTTTCGACATCTGCTTACTTAAAATCTGCTCGTTGAGAGGAGGCATGATTGCTTGGGGAGAGGGAGCACGCTCCCGAGATGAATATCTTATTTTTCCTCGTTTGGTTCGACTCAAAGAGAACATCTCCATAAACATCTAGGATAAGAGGAACTATGCAAAAAAAAAAAAACAACGCTGGAGAGAGTCAATCAGGTTTGAACCCAGGTTGGACAGCTTTAAGGTGAGTGTGCGTACATACAGGCGTACATCTAGGCCATTCTGCTGGCCGAAGAAAGCACTGAATGATGGATTAGAAGATTTACAGTACATACACAACAATTGGGTGTAGAGGAAGAGGTGCACAGTGGGCAAAGAGACAATTTTTTTTACAAGAGCGAGGCTCATGGAAGAGCAAGGTTAAATTGATAGAGGGATGGGAAGCAAGGCAACAATAGGGCACAACCAACAAGGAATAAATGAACAGTAAAGGAGAAGAAAGAAAGAGACAGAGGCAGAGACAGAGAGAGACAAGGGAAGGAAACACTGAAATCAGCAAGTACGAGGATTGGATTAGAAAGGGTTAATGGGGTAATAAAGATCACGAGTCAGGATGGGGGAAGACATGAGGTGATGGTGCGCTGACTGCTTGAAGCCCTGGAGGGAAGAGTGGGAAAGAATGGCCTCTGGAAAGCGGCTCAATAAAAGAGTGGAGGTGTCCAGTCAGGCTAGATTTTGGAAGTTTAAACCAGTCGGGGAATCACCGGAATAACTCGTGCATTTGGGAGTTGCTGGTGAGGGTCAGAGGACTGAGAACGGAGGGAGCAATATCAGAGAAGAGATGGTAGAACCCAGGGACCACCGACCTGTCTGCATTGCAAAAGCAGCAAACCTTGTGCTTCGGCCTCATCATGGAAGATTCCAATCAATTTTGAGGGCTTTAGATTGCACAGAATCCAGGAGAGACAGATGTGATGCTGGAGTGGCAGGAGATTAGCAGATATTAGTACTCTCTTTAGCTACAGATAACACCAGAGCATGGAGATAAGTGGCAGGAAGACATAGGCAGCAGCTTTAACAAGAATAAAAAGAAAAAAAAAAACAACACACGAGTAGGTGTGCAACACAAGAGCCGGTGTTTTGAAAGACTGAATAGAAGAGCATAACAAGAATGACCACGCTGTGGTCACAACCTGTGACAAAATCCGGTAAGGGGCCGAATGGAAAATGTGCATTTAAAGTACTTTTAAAAGATGAATGGCACGTTTGGGAAACACATTTACTGCGCGATTAAAAAAATTAACTCGACACTTCTCATCCATGTCAACCTCCACCACGGTTATGTCAGAACGAGCTGATTCATCACACGGTCACGGATTGTTTAACCCCAATATGTGGCTGTTCAAAAACGATGTAACCCTATTTTTGTAGAGAGGCGCATACCGTGCGTGTTGATGGGCTTGATTGAACTTGACTAATATTTTTTATTCGCCATTGATTACATTTTCCGCGGTCCCTCATCGTGATAACACTCAACCCAAACAAAGCCAATGGAAATCTGACGCAACAAACCCGGGCAGTGTATCATCACTGCCTGGATTTGAGGCCTACAGGCCTTATTTCTTTGGCCTATCAGAAAACCAAGATGGTGGCCACAATATTTTGTCTGCGTGCCATGGTGGGTGGAGTCAAGTGACAAAAGTGGGTGGGGTTCGGCAGCTGTCTGACCAATGAGTGCACATTTCAAAAATCAACCAACAACAACAACAATGACAACAACAACCATGCAGAGCTCTTGTGGACCTGCGATACCTCACTGTTAGGAAAACAGATTTGGGAAGACGACACAAACAAGAGGAAAGTAGGTCAAATGAGTGCACGTGATAATGGAGTTCAGATTAATGTGGCTACATATCTTGTGACGTTGAACCAAATCTCATGAATGCCGGTCATGATTGACATTTGGAATAATGATGTCTATTCCTGTGTAACAGTGAAAATACTCATTGGGTAAACAAGATATACGTCAAGAAAACAAACAGTATCCTGTTAGAGCGTCCTCTGAGTCTGGGTGATTGGTGGTTTCAACATCGGCCAAGTCAAACCAATGACTTTATAAATGTGCTGCTTCCTCGTTTGATGCTCAGCATTAAAGAGGTCGGAGTGGCGACCCGTCCAGGATTGTGCCAAATAGACCAAGAGACTGCTTCGGTTGCACCAATGCTCTGTTCAAAGTATGGTCCCAATAGAATGGATGGATTTAAGAGGATAGAACACGAATAAACAATGATAGGTTGGCAAACATTGAGTGAGCTTATGGGGCAGAATGTCCTCCTCCTGCTTTGAAGGTACTTGTGAGTGTGCTTGTGTTTATTATTCATAGCAAGTCTCTAAAATTGCTCATGATCATATGACAGATAAACATTCCACATTTGTGAGACACCTGCACCAATCATCCTCTCCCAATGAGTGAATGAGGAAAGGAAAACTGGCAGCACTGAAAAGTTCACCTGCAATATGAAAATCCCAACTCGAAGGATGTTTATTTTTTGTACACAGAGTCAAGGTTGACAGAAGAGCAACAACACAGAATGGATCAGGACACAGACAGAAAGAGTTGGGGGGGGGGGTGGTATTCAGTGACCTGATGTGCAAATGATCCTCAAATTTCAAGTTAACTGGATTAAAATTCGGGATTTTAGAAATCAGGCCGATGCTGACCTTTTCACCTATGGTGACCACAAAAATAATAGGTGGTTGAATTCACTGACCTGATATGCAAATCCATTTCAAATTTCAACTCAATCAGATGAAAATTCAGGATTTAGAAAATTTGGCCCAAATTGGCCTTTTGGCATGTTTTGACCTTTTGGCCATGTTTACCTAAAATTAATCGGTGTTTGAATTCAGCGATCTGAAATGAAAATCCTGTTCAAATTTCAACTCAATCGGATGAAAATTCAGGATATAGAAAATTTGGCCCAAATTGGCCTTTAGGCATGTTTTGACCTTTTGACCATGTTTACCTAAAAATTAATCGGTGTTTGAATTCAGCGATCTGAAATGAAAATCCTGTTCAAATTTCAACTCAATCAGATGAAAATTCAGGATTTAGAAAATTTGGCCCAAATTGGCCTTTTGGCATGTTTTGACCTTTTGGCCATGTTTACCTAAAATTAATCGGTGTTTGAATTCAGCGATCTGAAATGAAAATTCTGTTCAAATTTCAACTCAATCGGATGAAAATTCAGGATATAGAAAATTTGGCCCAAATTGACCTTTTGACATGTTTTGACCTTTTGACCATGTTTACCTAAAAATTAATCGGTGTTTGAATTCAGCGATCTGAAATGAAAATCCTGTTCAAATTTCAACTCAATCGGATGAAAATTCAGGATATAGAAAATTTGGCCCAAATTGGCCTTTTGGCATGTTTTGACCTTTTGATCATGTTTACCTAAAAATTAATCGGTGTTTTAAATCAGCGATCTGAAATGGAAATCCTGTTCAAATGTCAAGTCAATCGGATGAAATTTGAGGATTTCAGAAAATTTTGCTCAAATTGGCCTATTGGCCGATGTAGACCTTTTTGGTCGACCAAATTTTATGAAACTTCAACGCGGGACAGTCACAGGACAGGACAACAACTATTCATGGACATTGCGTTAATACCTTCACTAGAGAGGAGGGTATTGCATTTGGATCAGTTTGTTTGTGTGTTTGGGTTTCTGTTTGCCCACAAAGAACATATGTCTATTAATTACATACGATTGGAAAATAGCACATCCATAGATTACTTATTATTGAAATCTGAGTGTGTCTCCTAATTACGTACCACATGAATGTAAATATGTGTATTATTTATGTACTAATGAAACTGTGTATATCGACTAATTACGTACCATGGGAACGTGAGTACATCCTCAAATTTCGTACCACTGCAACGTAAGTATGTCTATTACGTGCTATTGGAATGGGAGTATGTCCATACACACCACACAAAAACAAGTTCTGCAATCTCCAATTGCTTTCTTGTTATTGCTGTGAAGACATTCCTGCATTTCATTTCCTTCATTGGTATGAATCAATGCACCTGGCCGAGGTTGTCAAAATTGTACTTGTGCCGCAGCCAACGATGTCCGGCTTGGAGGCATCCTGTGTGGTTGTACACGTGTCGCACGTCCAACCCCTCGCAGTGAAAAAACTTGCCTTTAAACAGCTGTCAGGGCCAGGGAGACAAGACAATGAATAAATGACAGAGATAGGATAAGAAAATACATGAGTGTTGTAAGGTGGGGAGAAATGTTTGGTAGTTGATAAAAAGGGAAACGGTGACAACGTGACGTGCGGCTTTCTTGCATGATGCTCAGCATTGAAAAGAAAAAAAAAAGGATAGAGCACAGACAAGCAGCCATAGGTTGGCAACCCTTGCGCAGGCATGATGGGCCTCACGGCTTCCTCCTGTGTTGAAGTTCCTTGCAATGGAAATGGTACACATGATCAAAGTCACCATTTTAAAATGCATTTCTTTTTTAGTCTGTGAATAAAATATCCTGCTATTTTCGTGTATCCTGCAAGTATTTTGTCGGTATAAGCGAATCAGTCACAATCAAAACTGGTTGTAGTTGGGAATATACTTTGTCCATAAATGAAAGCACCATCAATTAGCATGGCTGCACCCTGCAATATAAGACCGATGTTACTATGCAGCTGTGCTACTTATTGGTGGTGCTTTCATTTTTGAACACTTCTGGGAACTCGATGGCTGCGATCGGAGATCGATGATGGTTCCTGGTGTGGCAAACTCATAATATGGGCCAATTGGTCGAACTTGAAATTCTGCCTTTTTGTTTTTTAAAACTTTTTTTTTCTTCCAAAAATGAAACTTTTTTTGTTTTTCCAAAAATCAGGATGCCACAAGCCATAGTAATAAAAATTTAAATTAAAAAAATCAAACAATTAATACAATTGAAAAAATTAAAAATATTTAAATAATTTAAAATTGTACGAAAAAAATCATTGAAAATTAAAAATAAACTGAAAATTAAATAAAATAAAATAAAAATATTGAAAATTTGGGGGGAAAAAAACATATTGAAAAATGGGAATTAATTAATCAGATATTTCACAATTGAAAAATTATATAATTAAAAAAATATTG
>NC_140966.1:97789042-97819042 GCF_056783735.1 Eptatretus burgeri | reverse complement strand
CTGCTCTGGAGATTGAAAATGGAAAAGAACGGATGATGGGATGCAATTCTGGCCATAAGAGGGGACAGAAGCCATTTTCAGGTGCATGCACTGAAAGCCGCTGGCTCCAAGTTTACACATTGCATAATTCAAAGTAATTTTCTCTCCTTCAAATTGATTTGCATTCTTTAATCACAATCCACAATTACTTCAAGCTTACATGTAAACTCAGGGTGACTTTACGTCGACTTTTTCAGACAACATTTGATGATTCAGACATTATTGAAGAAACGATTTTGAGAGGAATTTGGGAATATGGGACTTTCAAAATGACGTAATCAGCCCCAGAATGCTCAGTGCACATGTGCAGAAACCCCAAGGAAACTATCGCGTTTGGGGCAAAATAAAGTATCTTAATACATTGTTACGGTTGTGGAAATTCGCATTACACCATAAAGAGTCCTCAGGTGAGATATCTCGATAAGTCCATGTGTAGTTCGCCCAAACCCGTTGTGTAGAGGTAATTTATGTGATCCATCCGGGCTGCGACGCTTTGAGTAAGCCATTTTTCTGTTCTATCTTTTATTTCAAACAAACAGCATCTCAACAAGCACGCCATCCCCACCACAACGCCAACCACACTACAACCATGCCACCTCCACCACCTACGCTACCACATCTTCGCTACTCGCCATTCAATAAGCCCCGTGCGGTTACGATTTCCGCGGAAGAACAAAAACCACCAACGATGCTCGGGGGTTTTTCCCGCCTGTTTCTCCCGTCAAAATTCTCCATGCTCAGTGTGGTGGAAGTGCGATCCGAGCTGGGGGTCAAAGGTGAGAAAAGGTGGGGGCCTCTTTTTGGGGGAATAATTCCCTGGCCCTGAGCCAAAACTGACTCCCCCGGCCCCCACACGGGGCGGGGTGGAGGGAGAGCGAGAGGGCACCCCCCCCCTTTGAGAGACTTCTCCAAGAAGCTCGGAGGGAGGCGGAGCCGAAAATGGGGCGGAGCGAAGGGCGGAGCCCCGCACTACAAAAGGCAGACAGCACGGACCTTGAGGAGTTTTTGAGGCTTCCTGTCTCCTTGTCTTCGAGAGTTTCTGTGTTCTTCGGGTTGTTTGAGATTCTGGGCTGGACGTCGTCTTCCTCTTGGCGCTGCTTGTCTTGTCGGGGGAAGAGGTCCTGCGCTCGCGGCTTGGCGAGCGGCCTGTCAACGGAGGCATGGACGAGAGACGCGGCAGCGCTGGTTGTGAGGAAGACCTGCACGTCCGGACGAGGAGTGCCGGAGAGGGTCACCGGCCGCGAGAGAGGTCAGGGCCAGGCGCAACCACGCTGACGGTCGTGGGAGAGGGACTCACCAGCCACAAAAAGGGAAGTCGCGACTTCTTTTTTTCCTTTGGGGTCTTGTGTAAATGTCTGTGGGTGGCGCCAGTCCGTAAAGTAGAACTGTGTAAGTGTTGCCGTGTGTTAGTCTTCTTCGGTTTTAACTCTGCATTTGCTTTTGTTGCATTATTCTTTTGCTGTAAATACGTGCTTCTGTGTGTCGCGCAATAAAATGCTTGCTTGTTGAACTGTTCCCGCTCTGCTTCATCTCCTTTCTTTTTCTTGACTCTCCATCCTGCATCGCATAAGAGATTGGTAGTGGGTGTAAGTTCCCGGTAACTAATCTGAACCGTCGAGGTCGATGATAACTCCGCTCGGTTATCTCTGCAGTACGGAACGAACCGCTTAAGCGGTTAGTGTCTGATGTCGACCTGTGGCGAGGTACGATCGCCCGATTAACCATCCGCGTAGGTACTTAGGTAGGTCGAGTTTGGCGAACAACCCTATCCTACGCGGGTGGCCGATTGGCACGATTGTGGTGAGGTCGAAAGACCCACCCGTGACTAGCTCCCGGCATTGTTTCTAGAGGGTCACGACAGAATTGTCTGTCCGGTGGGCGACGTGCCGCGATTCGAGTTGCGTGGCCGATCGCACGCCGGCGGGTGCGAATTCGCAACAATATATATGTATGAAAAAAGGATGGCTTCCTGAAATTGCTCATAAACCCACTAAAAGAACCAAATATACTTGGAAAAGTATCTGGGAAACTGCTTTTGACATTTCCACGTGATACATGCTTAGGAGCCTCATTGGTTGCGTTTCTGTCTGTGCTGTTGCTGATGATTCGCCAAAAAGCGATGAAACTGATCTGGCAGCTGAGGGAGTGTGTAGCATTGGGATTCTCACGTATGTACTATTTGTGAATATCTTTACAGCTGTGGAGGAACTCTGGGAAGGGTTTAAAACAGCAAAGGGCTTACCTTGTGTCGCATTTTATGGTTGCTTTATAAAGCTGTCTTCGGCTGGAAGAGCATGAGAGGAGTCAATTTATTTATATAATTAAAGCCACCCGGGATGAATTGATTTGGTGAGAGTTAACTGGTTATTCCTTCCATTCACAGGTGAGAGATGTGAGTGGGTCTCTGTTTTTCATATAAACGTATAAATTGTTATATTGGGTGGTCGCTAGACTCCCCTTATTCTCAGGTTTTCCGTCTGTCTGTTTGATTGTATTTAATGGACAGCTCTGGAGGCTAGAGGAGTCAACCGATTTTGATGAAACTTGACTGGTCGGTTCATACCAGGATCTAGTTGTATGCTTTTGAGCACTGTTGCTATGGACGCCACCGTTGCCAAGCAAAGGGACTTTGACATTTTTGAAAAAATCCGAAAAATATTTAATTTTCGAAAATCAAAAATCGGCTTCCGCGCTTTTATGCGCCCTATAATCAACCTCTGGTCAAAAAATTTCAGCCCGATCCGTCAAAAACTATGACTCGTATGCAATTATATTCCTATATGCTTTCACCCCAACATTCGCGTTGGGATTCCCTAACGTAGGGTTAGGGAATCGAACACAAATGATGAATGGACAGTTGCTCATCATGTTCCTATATGGAACAACGAACGGAAAAAATGCCATCTGATGTGTTCTCTTATCTACACATTTCAAATTCTCCTTTGTCTAGCGACCACCCATGTCGCCGACCGGCTTGTTTGGTGTTTTTAATAATGTGGCGGTGAGGTTTTTTTTGATTACATGGGGGTGAGGTGTTTTTAATAATGTGGCGGTGAAGTTTTTTGATTACGTGGTGGTGAGGTGTTTTTAATAATGTGGCGGTGAAGTTTTTTGATTACGTGGGGGTGAGGTGTTTTTAATAATGTGGCGGTGAAGTTTTTTGATTACGTGGTGGTGAGGTGTTTTTAATAATGTGGCGGTGAAGTTTTTTGATAACGTGGCGGTGAGGTTTTTTGATAACGTGGCGGTGAGGTGTTTTTAATAATGTGGCGGTAAGGTTTTTTGATTACGTGGTGGTGAGGTGTTTTTAATAATGTGGCAATGAGGTTTTTTGATTACGTGGTGGTGAGGTGTTTTTAATAATGTGGGGGTGACGTTTTTTGATTACATGGTGGTGAGGTGTTTTTAATAATGTGGCGGTGAGGTTTTTTGATTACGTGGTGGTGGTGTTTTTAATAATGTGACGGTGAGGTTTTTTGATAACGTGGCAGTGAGGTGTTTTTAATAATGTGGCGGTAAGGTTTTTTGATTACGTGGTGGTGAGGTGTTTTTAATAATGTGGCGGTGAGGTTTTTTGATTACGTGGTGGTGAGGTGTTTTTAATAATGTGGGGGTGAAGTTTTTTGATAACGTGGTGGTGAGGTGTTTTTAATAATGTGGCGGTGAAGTTTTTTGATTACGTGGTGGTGAGGTGTTTTTAATAATGTGGCAGTGAGGTTTTTTTGATTACGTGGTGGTGAGGTGTTTTTAATAATGTGGGGGTGAAGTTTTTTGATAACGTGGCAGTGAGGTGTTTTTAATAATGTGGCGGTGAGGTTTTTTTGATAACGTGGCGGTGAGGTGTTTTTAATAATGTGGCGGTAAGGTTTTTTTAATAACGTGGTGTTGAGGTGTTATTAATAATGTTGCAGTGAGGTTTTTTTTGATAACGTGGCGGTGAGGTGTTTTTAATAATGTGGCGGTGAGGGTTTTTTGATAACGTGGCGGTGAGGTGTTTTTAATAATGTGGCAGTGAGGTTTTTTTGATTACGTGATGGTGAGGCGTTTTTAATAATGTGGCGGTGACGTCTTTTGATTACGTGGTGGTGAGGTGTTTTTAATAACGTGGGGGTGACGTTTTTTGATTACGTGGTGGTGAGGTGTTTTTAATAATGTGGAGGGGACGTTTTTTGATAACGTGGTGGTGTGGTGTTTTTAATAATGTGGGGGTGAGGTTTTTTTGATAACATGGCGGTGAGGTGTTTTTAATAATGTGGGGGTGAGGTTTTTTGATAACGTGGCGGTGAGGTGTTTTTAATAATGTGGAGGTGAGGTGTTTTTAATAATGTGGGGGTGATGTTTTTTGATAACGTGGTGGTGAGGTGTTTTTAATAATGTGGCGGTGAGGTTTTTTTGATAACGTGGTGGTGAGGTGTTTTTAATAATGTGGCAGTGAGGTTTTTTGATAACGTGGAGGTGAGGTGTTTTTAATAATGTGGGGGTGAGGTTTTTTGATAACGTGGGGTGAGGTGTTTTTAATAATGTGGGGGTGATGTTTTTTGATAACGTGGTGGTGAGGTGTTTTTAATAATGTGGCGGTGAGGTGTTTTTAATAACGTGGGAGTGACGTTTTTTGATAACGTGGTGGTGAGGTGTTTTTAATAATGTGGGGGTGAGGTTTTTTTGATAACGTGGTGGTGAGGTGTTTTTAATAATGTGGCAGTGAGGTTTTTTGATAACGTGGCGGTGAGGTGTTTTTAATAATGTGGGGGTGAGGTTTTTTTGATAACATGGCGGTGAGGTGTTTTTAATAATGTGGCAGTGAGGTTTTTTTTTGATAACGTGGCGGTGAGGTGTTTTTAATAATGTGGGGGTGAGGTTTTTTTGATAACGTGGCGGTGAGGTGTTTTTAATAATGTGGGAGTGAGGTTTTTTTTGATAACGTGGCGGTGAGGTGTTTTTAATAATGTGGCGGTGAGGTTTTTTTGTTTACGTGGAGGCGAGGTGTTTTTAATAACGTGGCGGTGAGCTGTTTTTAATAATGTGGTGTTGAGGTGTTATTAATAATGTGGAAGTGAGGTTTTTTGATTACGTGGTGGTGAGGTGTTTTTAATAATGTGGTGGTGAAGTTTTTTGATTACGTGGTGGTGAGGTGTTTTTAATAATGTGCCATTGAGGTTTTTTTAATAACGTGGTGTTGAGGTGTTTTTAATAATGTGGCAGTGAGGTTTTTTGATAACGTGGCGGTGAGGTGTTTTTAATAATGTGGGGGTGAGGTTTTTTTGATAACATGGCGGTGAGGTGTTTTTAATAATGTGGCAGTGAGGCTTTTTTTTGATAACGTGACGGTGAGGTGTTTTTAATAATGTGGGGGTGAGGTTTTTTGATAACGTGGCGGTGAGGTGTTTTTAATAATGTGGCAGTGAGGTTTTTTTTGATAACGTGGAGGTGAGGTGTTTTTAATAATGTGGCGGTAAGGTTTTTTTGATTACGAGGAGGAGAGATGTTTTTAATTACGTGGGGGTGAGGAGATTTTAATAATGTGGTGTTGAGGTGTTATTAATAATGTGGAAGTGAGGTATTTTGATTACGTGGTGGTGAGGTGTTTTTAATAATGTGGTGGTGAAGTTTTTTGATTACGTGGTGGTGAGGTGTTTTTAATAATGTGGTGGTGAAGTTTTTTGATTACGTGGTGGTGAGGTGTTTTTAATAATGTGCCATTGAGGTTTTTTTAATAACGTGGTGTTGAGGTGCTATTAATCATGTGGCGTTGAGGTGTTTTTAACAACATGGCAGTGTTTGTCTCACTGCAGCGATGTGTGGTGAGGTGGGCATAGCGAGCCAAGCCACACGAGTATCATCTGTGCAGTGTCTGTTCTGTGTTGTCACTGAATTACTCCATCAAACTTTTGTGAAATCGTACCAAGCATCCGGGCCGCACCTACCTCTTCCGTGTAAATATCCGGAGGGTGTTTTCTTGAAATTTTTTGAAAATTATTTTATTTTATTTTGAAATGTGTTTAAAAAAAACATAATTCTTTATTTACTTAAATTTTCAACTTCAATTGCTCAAAAAATGTAATATCACGAATATTGCAAATTAATTTGTGCAAAAGAAATGTTTGTATTATGATCGGTGTAAATCATGACAACACAGCAACTCATATTCAGTCATTATCCAAAGTTTAAACAAACCTGTCTCCATAGCAACATGTGGTGAGGTGTTTTGCATAACGTGGAGGTAAGGTAATTTTAATAACATGGAGGTGAGATAGCAGTACCACTTCACATCACACTCAGATATATCTTCTTCTTCTTCTTCTTTCGGCTGCTCCCGTTAGGGGTCGCCACAGCGGATCATCCGTTATGATCCGCATAATGATTTGGCACATGTTCTACGCCGGATGCCCTTCCTGATGCAACCCTGGTCGCCTCTTACGACACAGGGATATGGTACACCTATTCTTACCGGGGCATACACCGGGCCCAGTACACTGGTACTCACTTCGCCGACCTCGGAAGGATGACAAGCTGAGTCAACCTCCTGGTGTGTATTAATTCAAGCTGCCAACGGGGGCTTGAACTCAGGACCTTTTGGATCCCAATCCGCGACCCTAACCACTCCGCCAACACCAGGCTATCACACATATATATATATATATATATATATATATATATATATATATATATATATATATATATATATATATATATTTGCATATATTGTTGTGGGCAGGGGGTCGGAGGCAAGAACGACCACGAGGTGGGGAAAGCTTGCGTCGTCTCCCACCAAACTCCCCGGAATTGTCCGCCATCGCTCGGATAACTCTGCGAGCCGGCGGGTCGTTTAACCGACCGTGGTCGCCAATATCTCAACCGCATAGCGTAGGGTCTATTTGTCAATAACCAATTCACCTAATTAACTACGCGATTTCGACTACCGGGGAAACCACGCCCTTGGCACGTCTTGCTCGAACCGGGTCACTCTACCAACTGCGGAAGAGTTCCAACTACCGACTACCAACTCTGGTTCGGGTGCAGCCGAGCGGAAACTGCCAAAGCCGTGCCGGCTGGAATGAACGGATTATTGGGGATAAAACCCCGCCTAAACTCAGATCCGAACCATGCTGGACCAATTCCAGAAGGGACGGAATCGGACTGTGAACATTTCTAACAAGTTTTATTTACAATAAAAAGACAAAGGCGAGAATTACCGTGAATATGCAAGAAGGAATATTTACAATGAGCAAAAACACTTATTCAGATCTACTTACAAGACGGGCCCACACGCAGACACACACACACACACAAAATGAAAAGGAACCCAGAGTTTTTTATGGGACCCTCGCAGCCATGGAGAGAGACAAGCTGGGGGTCAGAGTTCGGTGGTGTACCTGACCGTCGGAGGAAGGGCGTGCTCTGCGATGTGGCACCTGACAAAGTTCGTTTGTCCGGTCCCCAGTCGTACGTAGGGACTCGTGGTTCGTGGCGGAGCTCGGGTGGTGAACAATCGGGGTCCACGGAGAGAGGTCAGGGTCGCTCTGTCCTTCCTTGAAACTCCTCGTAGCAGCCACCGTGAAACTCCAGAACCCCGTACAGCCACCATGAAACAAAAATGACTGCTTACAGCCACCGTGAAACCAAACTCGACCCGTTATAGCCACCGTGAAAGCAAACTCGACCGGACCCCTCTTTTTAGAGAGTCTCGGAGATTTATTGGCTTCTCTCCACGGGGAGGGGCCCTTGGCGAAAACGCACCTCGCTGTCCGCCTCTGGTTGGACAGGGTCCTCCGGCCCACCTTTCCAGGGCGAGGCCTCGGCCCCTGCGAGGAGATCCCAGTTACTCCTCCACGTGGCTTCGTTCTCGACGAGTAACAGTGTCAGTGCCGCAAAGGTCATCGTACAAGAGTTACAACGTTCATGGGAGCCGATAACTTGAACCGCGAGACCCCCTCTCGGCAAGTCAATGTACGAGCAGCCAGCGGGTGGTGATGGAGCATGTTGGGCCGAAGGGGTCATGCAGATGGGATGGGTGTTAGATAGCTTGTTGGATGGTTCGTTGGATGTAAAGATTTAATAACCTAACTAAAAAGAAATCGCAATGCACGCCTTTGATTCTCCCATGAGACAAAAGGAAGGGGATCTGACCATACACATACTTAACGACATAACTGACTTTTGGAACATCTGTATGTTGAATGCAAATGGTTTCCAGATCTGAAGCACGAACTCCCCCACCCCCTTTTTATAGACTCTATCAGCGTCGTTAATTTTCGTGTGACACGCAGGTGTAGGTTTTCCCCGAGGACGTTTTACCTATGGATCTCTGAGTGCGACATTTGGAATACGTCCCAAAAATAAACAATCTAGTGGGTTGCGTAACTAAACTAGCAGACTCACTCGGACAACTTAACTCTATTGCCGGCACTAAACAAACAACAGGTGGGTTAAAATTATGTACATTCCTAATATTGACACGACCATGGCTCAGGACCTGTGATTTGAGGAGAGAAAACACATCAAAGTTAACATTTGTGGGTGAGTGCAGAGCAGGTTTTGATGGTCAGACGTCTTTAGGGCCTTCAAAGCTCCCTTGATTGTCATTGAATTCTTCATTTTTTTTCATTCCTCGCTGCTGGAGGCAACTCACCCCAACACGGCAGGCCATATGCCGTCTCACAGGCCATTTGAACTGGCCTTTATGCAACAATATCTCCGGGCTGCTCAGTGCAGTCCCCGGTCCATTTAAACTGGCCTTCATGCAACAACTAGGAGATATCCGGGCTGCTCAAATGCAGTCCCCAGTAATGTGGCTGCTTGCAGGGCAGTCCTTGCAAAACACTTTCAGAGATGGTCCTGGAGCACATGGCAAAGGTTGTGACATGGGAATGCAAACAACGGCATGCCAGTTATGGAGACAAGGCAAAGGCAGGCAAAGCATGGCATGGCAAACGCAGACAAGGCAAGATGCAGTACAAGAGGATGTCGGCACACGAAGCTGGCCGGCATCGATCTGGTCAAGTGAGGTTGTGGAGGGAGTGTGGTGGTGCCGGCCAGTCTGAAAACAGGTTCAGACCTATCCTACGGTCTCCCCTCGACCTATCGCCCATGCCTGTCCTTGACCATACCCACCCCCATTAGCTTGCAAAAAAAAAAAAAAACGAAATTTAGACCATTTTAAAAATTATTTATTTACTTTTTTATTTATTTATTTATAACTACGTGTGTCCCCAGCCCCCTTATCGTCTTTGTTCGGCTAACCTGTCCTGACCGTCTATCCCCAATCCCTAAGATCCTTTTTGAGGGATTGAGGAAGAGATTAGTGAATCCGTCTCGAGGCCCAATGCAGCCTCAGAATAACTCCCACAGATTTCAGCAATTTCCCAAGGTGAGTGCAGTGGCCTACAAACAGCGAAGGGATGGATGGTGCGAAGGGGTCCATGTTTCCTATCTATCCTGGCATTTATTAATGTTAATATATCCCCGGGGCTTTCAAACACGCCTGTCTCTTTAAACTATCGGTCCGAGAAACCATGATTCCCATCGCCTGTGTTGGTGTTCGTTATTAATTTGGGCCCGGCCAACAAATTTTCTCTCATGCTCTTGAACAATTTCGTGGCTTGGCAGCGTGGCTCAATTGGCAGGGATTCCCATCTGCCGAACTCAAACTACGGCACCCCATGGTCGCTGAGGCTGTCTCCGAGCCTACCTACTCCGTATGAACGTGGGGAATGCCCCTGGCAGTGTCCCCTTCGATGCCCACGTGGCATTTTGGTGCTCCGAGTCCCGTTTCCGTGGGCTGCCCGTGCCCATTACACTAACTCGGTCCCTTGGACCCATGGCCGACTCTGGCCGACTACTTCGGTGTCCAGGGGGCCCTCTACTCAGTGCGCACATTACCACAGCCACGCTTCCAGCCGGTCAATAGACTCCTGCACCCTTCAAAAAAGGTTTCATGCTTTAATGCAACACCAACAACAAAATGACATCCGTTTTGGTGAATTTAACTAACCCACTAACTAACATTACACTAACCCCAGGTTCTCTTGGGTGGGATTCACTCCTCCCCCCCCCCCCAATTATTCGTTCGCACCATGCATTCCACATTCACTCCACTCACACACTCGGGCCTGCTGACCCACGTTCACTCATCATGCTTCTTTCTTCTCTCTTTCTTTTTTTTCACAACACACTCCAACAACTACGCCCCCCAAACTATCTCATGCTCCCCCTCATCCCTTACACTAATGCACGTTCCTTTTAACTCTACGTAGCTAATCTACGTCCCCACGACACGCTCCGTCTCTGTCCAAGTCTCCAATTCATTCTA
The DNA here is from genome assembly GCF_056783735.1 of Eptatretus burgeri. Classification (NCBI taxonomy): domain Eukaryota; kingdom Metazoa; phylum Chordata; class Myxini; order Myxiniformes; family Myxinidae; genus Eptatretus; species Eptatretus burgeri. The sequence goes on along the minus strand of NC_140966.1, from coordinate 97,808,694 downwards.
AATTCTCTCGAACTGATCCCACCGGGCCCCATGGAGGACTGCTCATACCCCATGAGGCCGGTCTATCTAACGCTAAACCCATCCACTAACTAATGCTCCTTTGCCAACGACCAGGATGTTCGCTACATCCTGCCCAGGGTTCGGGTACTCATGCAAAGACTCGGTAGGCCTTGCATCTCCAGGGCGGCAGTTTACAACTCGCACGTCCCTTCCGTTCGGGCGATACATGTGACTGTAACGTCGCACCGTCGATCGCACCATGCACTCACTTTCGGAGTTTCGAGCCATCCACCATGTGAGCCGTGCATTTCTCACCCGGCCTTCGTGCTGCGCGATTCCCGGTGACGTCACTCGCACACGAACCGCCCTGCGAAGCTTTCCACGCAGACAGAACTGGCTGTGTCGCCATCGGGACTCGCTCCGCGCGTTCCGCGAACAGCACTCGTGGCCGACAGCACGTCGCCCCCTGCGCACGTGCTCACACAGGGACACGTGCTTTCCAAATTCACACAATCGCCACCATTTTAGCCGTCCACGTGGTTGTTTCGTTCCAATCACGGGACGTTTCAATGCCGGCTCCCGACCACGGAGTCGTGCGTGCCTGGGACGTTCGCAAAACACGGAACGGATCTGGAACGCAGCATCCCGCGGAGCCGGCGCGGTTTCCGAAATAGTTCCGTGCGGCCCATGAGGCTCACCGTTCCCGTCCGTTACACGACCCACGTCTCCCGTCTGGGTCGGTCCCTGTCCCATCTCCTCATATGCACTCTCACATTCCATGTCATTCGCATTCTGACACACACTCTGGGACATTCAAATCGGGGCGCGTGTTAGCCCAAAATATCCCGGGGTTTCTATAGCCCCCAAGCTCGGCATGTGCTCATCCGCACCATGCACCCACTCGACCTCGTACGGCCTCACCTCATCACGGCCTGCCTCGAGGAAGCATACCGTCTCCCCTCGTTCCTGTGGGAGGTTAATCCGACCCTCGCATTGGGTCTCCACACATTCCCCATGCTCAACCCCAATGGCCCCTTCCAGCTCTACTTGTGTGTGCTCCTCTTTCGTTTCGTGCAATTCATCCCCCTCTTTTGATTTCTGCGTCTCCGTCACCTCTTTTAATTCATGGCTCTGCGTCTCCACCTGCCCGAGTTTACAGGTTTTACCAGTGACTACCGTAGCGTCACTCGTCCCCTCGACCTCGCCCATCTCCATTGCGGTCCGAACAGCCGTTACACATCCCCTGGACTCGGTAATTTCTTCACGTAGAGTCCTGGTCCCATTTGCAAAATTCCGGACCACGTTTTGCATATCACCGCTTCGTGTTTGCTTATTTGCATCCATTCTTTCCATCAACATCTCCATCATCTGGCTCATGTCAAATGGCAGAGCCGATCCGCCACGATCGGGAGCGGACCCAACAGGGATCGTTATGTCCTGAGCCACGGGTTCTTCTAACGTTAATTCCGAACCCACCTGTACCAGTCTGTCTTGGTCCGCCATGGTCCGTGCTGAGAATAAAATAAAATCTTACTGTTCTTAATTTGGAAGGAAGGGGGAGTTGCCAAGCACACCCCTGATCCGAATCACGTAAATTTCTCGATGGACGCGGGAGGGTTCGAGTCCCACAGCCTGACACCAAACTGTTGCGGGCTGGGGGTCGGTGGCGAGAATGACCACCAGGTGGGGGAGGTTTGCATCATCAACCACCAAACTCCCAGGAATTGAAGGCCGTCGCTCGGATAACTCCGCGAGCCGGCGGGTCGTTCAACTGACCGTGGTCGCCAATATTTCAACCGCGTAGCGTAGGGTCTATTTGTCTATAACCAATTTACCTTATTAACTACGCGATTTCGACTTCCGGGGAAACCACGCCCTCGGCACGTCTTGCTCGAAACGGGTTGCTCTACCGACTGCGGTAGAGTTCCAACTACCGACTACCAACTCCGGTTCGGGTGCAACCAAGCGGAAACTGCCAAAGCCGTGCCGGCTGGAATGAATGGATAATTATTGGGGATAAAACACCGCCGGAACTCAGATCCGGACCATGCTGGACCAATTCAAGAAGGGACAGAAACGGACTGGGAAAATTTCTACAAATGTTTATTTACAATAAAAAGAGAAAGGCAAGACTTAACACGAATATGCAAGAAGGAATATTTACAATGAGCAACTATACCTCCATTGTCGATGGCACACCATCGCATATTCTCACGTGCACTGCTTTGTCCCATTAACGCTTGGTGAAATTTTATCTTGCAAAATGGATTGACTATTCATTTCTATTTGATGTGCTTTATGACCAAAGACTTACTATGTTTACAAAATCTGAAGTCATTGCAAGTATGTCAACATTTCATGAAACATTAATTTAACACTGTCCAGCAATACAGAACTGTGCATCAATTTAATCATAGGAATGAACTGTGTATAATAATTATAATTATTCATAATCAAATAGATAAATACAGTAAAATCTGTGACTGTTTGTCACTCATGGGGGCCACATAAGGAAGTTCTTTATAAAAGAATTTACCATGTACAATGGTAAATACACTTTAAAAAATTAGCCCCCATGACCCCACCCCCTCTGGCCCAGCCCCTTGGGGTCATATCAAAAATCCGACAGTGTTGTGCACTTCCCATACATATATCTACGATGTCCCAAAGTTTCAAGTTCCTATACTATCTCAAACGGTGCAGGAGGAGCTATTTTGACCCCCTATCCGCAAAGCATCCACTACCCCCCCCCCCAAGTACCCTCTGATCATCATGTGTTTAAAAAAATATGTTGTCAAATGTATAACTCATGAATATGCTTGATTTAAAAAGCGATAAGACAATTTTTAATTTTTTTTAAATCGACCCCCATGACCCCAACCCCTCTGGCCCAGGCCTGAGGGGTCATATCAAAAATCCGAAAGTGTTGTGCACTTCCCCATACATATATCTACTATGTCCCAAAGTTTCAAGTTCCTATGTCAAACGGTGTTGGAGGAGTTACAGGGGAAAACGGACAGACGTACAGACGAACGGACGGACGGCGGAGACAATCACAATATTCCCGCTTTTCTTCGAAAGCGCGGGAATAAAAACACTTGTTCAGACCTGCTTACAAGACGGGCCCACAAGCAGACACACATACAAAATGAAAAGAAACCCAGAGTCTTTACTTTAATGAACACTCGCAGCCATGGAGAAAGACAAGCCGGGGGTCAGAGTTCGGTGGTGTACCAGACCGTCGGAGGAAAGGCGTGCTCCACGATGCGGCACCTGCCAAAGGTCGTTGGTCCGGTCCCCAGTCGCACGTAGGGACTCGTGGTTCATGGCGGAGCTCGGATGGTGAACAATTGGGGTTCACGGAGGGAGGTCAGGGTCGCTCTGTCCTTCCTTAAAACTCCTCGTAGCAGCCACCATGAAACTCCAGAACCCCGTTAAAGCCACCGTGAAAGCAAACTCGACCAGACCCTTTTTTACAGAGAGTCTCGGAGATTTTTATTGGCCTCTCTCCACAGGAAGGGGCCCTTGACGAAAACGCACCTCGCTGTCCGCCTCTGATTGGACAGGGTGCTCCGGCCCACCTTTCTGGGGCAGGGCCTCAGCCCCTGCCAGGAGACCGCAGTTACTCCTCCACGTGGCTACGCTTTCAACGAGTAACAGTGTCAGTGCTGCGAAGGTCATCGTACAAGAGTTACAACGTTCATGGGAGCCGAGAACTGGAACCGCGAGACCCCCTCTCGGCAAGTCAAGGTACGAGCAGCCAGCGGGTGGTGATGGAGCGTAATGAGCTGAAGGGGTCATGCAGATGGGATGGTTTATTAGATGTAACAACCTAACGAAAATAAATCGCAACGCACGCCTTTGATTTTCCCACAAGACAAAAGGAAGGGGATCTCACGACACACATACTAGTAGGGAAAGAATACTGGTTCTGGCTCACTTTTCCCCATGTAAATGAATGGGGGATTTTCAGCCATGAAATTTTTCTTTTTTTTCCCCTAAAAAAATAAATCCCCTTTTTAGCCCAAGGTATATTTATTTGTCTCCCCTTTTAACCTGGAGCCTGGTGTTGGCTTAGTGGTTAGGGTGGCGGCTTGGGATCCCAGGGTCCTGAGTTCAATTAACACCAGGGGGTTGACTCAGCCTGCCATCCTTCCGAGGTCAGCGAAATGAGTGCCAGTGTACTGGTCCCGGTGTATGCCCCGGTTAGAATAGGTGTACCATATCCCTGTGTGTTGTAAGAGGCGACCAGGGTTGGTGTCAGGAAGGGCATCCGGCCATAAAACATTGCCTCAAGAAAAAGCCAAACCCCTGCACAGCAGGGAAAAATGGCTGTAAAAACGGTCATTTTTTTATTTCCCCTTTTAACCTAGGGGCTCTCTATTCAAATAGCCCATACAACAAGATAAAGATTTGTTAAAGGTGATTCTAAAGAAATATCTGAAACGCCTAAGCCCCGGGACACTCTTTATCAAATAACCCATACAACACGATAAAGATTTGTCAAAGGTGATTCTAAAGAAATATCTGAAACGTCTAAGCCCCGGGACACTCTTTATCAAATAACCCATACAACAAGATAAAGATTTGTTAAAGGTGATTCTAAAGAAATATCTGAAACGTCTAAGCCTCGGGGCACTCTTTATCAAATAACCAATGCATATTGTTTAGCTCACTCATTGAACCTATAAACATTTGTTCATTCTCAAATTCCTTCAATAGTTTAATTTTCTTTGCACAATAATCCCCATCTAAAATATTGAAAAACAAAACATTTGAATCTTTATATTTTTTAAGATACCCCTTTTGTGCCATTACGAAATGATAAACTTCTCTTAATGATCTCATCTGGCCACCGCCCGAGTTGCAAATCATTTTTGTACATAAACCATGCCATAAAAAAGTTTTGTTTCAAATGTTTTCAGTTCATGCCGTGAAAATGAGGAAGTGTTTTTTTTGACACGGCCGTGCTGTGTGAATGAGGAAGTGTTTTTGGACTGTCATGCTGTGAAAAAATAGGAACTATTCTGTGAGACAAGGTCTCGTGTTTATATTTTATCTCAGAACACGAACTGAAAACATTTGAATCAAAATTTTATGGCGTGGTTTATGTACAAAAATGATTTGCAACTCGGGCGGTGGCCAGATGAGATCATTAAGAGAAGCTTGTCATTTCCTGTGCCCACACCCAATGATTAACCAATCTCCTCATCGTTGCTTTATAAGCGGTTCGCCAGACAAAGTTTCTGCCAGATGGGATTTTCATTTTTACAACTGAGGCATGGACGATCTTTCTTCCGATGAAGCCAACAGCCCACTACAGAGTTGGTAAGTTTGTGTATGCTTTTCTCTTTGAACGATGAAGCAAATGATTATTAATTAAATCATGATAATTCTGATATATATATATATATATATATATATATATATATATATATATATATATATATATATATATATATATATATATATATATATATATTTTTTTTTTCCCTGACAGGGCATTGGAAGAAATTGAGTTTACATATCACGATGTGGTTCATGAAATTAATACTCTTATTGAAGAGATCAATGATTTTAGAAGAGAATTGAAAGACATTTACAATGAGTGGCATGAAGTCTTATCACGTCCTCTCATCTCGAAGGAATTAAACCAATGGTGAGACACGTGTGTGTGTGCCTCTCTCTCTGTCTGTCTTTCTACCTACCTCTCTCTGCTCTTATTGAAGAGGCCAATGATTTATAATGACTGGTCTCTGATCTCGAATGAATTAAACCAATGGTGAGGCACGTGTGTGTGTGTCTATGTGTGTGTGTATGTGTGTGTGTGCGTGTGTGTGTGTGTGTGTGTGTGTGTGTGTGTGTTGCTTTCCCTGTCTGTCTCTTCATCTATACCCTTGACTTATTATTTTTTTTTTCAGCACTATCGCACAACATCAGCTGTTGAAGCAATCTTGTACAACACATGATTTTCTGGAGGTAAATATTTCTGAATTATTATTAATATCACTCGTACAACACATGATTTTCTGGAGGTAAATATTTCTGAATTATTATTAATATCACTCTCTCTTTAGAATGTCGCCTTATGTTGGTTGCATCATTAGTTTGGACGTGGTTTTGTCAGTACACTGGAATTCATTTTATTGACCTTGAAAGGATGACAGGCTCCTGGTGTGTTAATTCAGTGGTCAACGAGGCTTATTCATATTACCATGTAATTATCTTTATAGAACCTAATTATTATCCACTTTTTGTTTCAAAACAGAATATGGTGTCTGAGTTTCGAAATCACAAGACATCTGAAGAAGATTGCTGGGAAAGATTATACATTCTCGCAAATGAATATTTAATATTTTCAATATTAATAAATTATATTTGTTTTGTTTACAATTACTTGATTCTGAATTACAAGAAAAGAATAAAAGAGATGTAAAGGGGGGGTTGGGGGAGGGGGGTAGGTGCGCTCCCCCAATGACCCATCACCCCTCATCCCATCCCTCCCCTCCCCATGTGTGTGTGTGGGGAAGGGTGGGGTGGGATGAGGGAGGTGGTGGGTCAAATGTGGGGGCGCACTGGGGGGGATGAGGGGGTGGGGCTTGTGTGGGCGGGGCCTGTGTGGGCGGGGCTTCGGTGGGGGCTTGTGTGGGTGGGGTGTGTGTGGGAGGGGCTTGTGTGGGCGGGGTGTGTGTGGGTGGGGCTTGTGTGGGTGGGGCTTGTGTGGGCGGGGTTTATGTGCGTGGAGCTTGTGTGGGAGCGGTTTATGTGGACAGGGTTTATGTGTGTGGAGTTTTTGTGTGGAGCTTGTGAAGGCAGGGCTTATGTGGGAGGGGTTTATGTGGGCAGGGTTTATATGGGCAGGGGTTTATGTGGGTGTAGCTTGTGTGGGAGGGGTGAATGTGGATGAGGCTTATGTGGATGAGGTTTGTGTGGATAAATGGATGGGTGGAGAGATGGGGGGATGGGTGGATGAGTGGAGCTTGTGTGGATGGGTGGATAATTTTTTAATTAAATAAACATGTTGTGTGTGTGGGGAACTAATTAACTAATCACTAATTATGTGAATATGATGAATATGGGTGGAGCTTGTGTGGGGTTTGTGTGTGTGGAGCTTGTGTGGAGTTTTTGTGTGGAGCTTGTGTGGAGCTTGTGTGGAGCTTGTGTGGGGTTTGTGTGGGGTTTGTGTGGGCGGGGCTTCGGTGGGAGGGGCGTGTGTGGGCGGAGTCAAAAAGGGGCGGAGTCAAAAAATTTCAATTTATTGGAGCTTGTGGGTGGGTGTGTGGTGGGGTTTGTGTGGGGTTTGTGTGGGCGGGGCTTGTGTGGGCGGGGGCTTGTGTGGGTGGAGCCAAAAAGGGGTGGAGTCAAAAAATTTCAATTTATCTTTGTCTTTTGTAATTCCTGTGAATAAAATGAACCTAAAATCTCTTCCCCTTCCAAATCATATATCTTATAAGTCCAAGGAACCGTATCTATTACATCAACAATTTTAAAAAGCTCGTTGGTCCATCTTTTCGTATAACCTTTTTCAAAATGAGATTTCCACCTATATATTCTTACGATATCACCAACTTTGAACTTAGGTTTTCTGACATTAATCTCTTTTTCATATTTTAATTTTGTAAATGTTTCTGATGGTTTCATATTTGTTGCCGTGTGAATCGTGTCATTATACTTATCCACAATATCCTGAATAAAAGATGACCATTGTTGTGAACCGAGTTGTGTGAATTTTTTATATAGTCTCTCTTTTAAGGTACGATTAAAACGTTCAACAACAACTGCCTTCCCTTCATTAAAGGTACTGTATAATGTAATACTGTTATTTTTTTAGAAAATTCATAAATGTCTTGTTATAAAACTCTCTACCCTCATCAGTCCACAATTTTTTAGGTTTTCTCTTAATTTTATTAAATATCTGTTGAAAAGCTAACATAAGAGTATTACCTGTTTTGTTTTTTAAAGGGACAACCCACACATATCTACTCCTCAAATCAATAACGGTTAAAGCATACTTGTACCCCTTATCATTATTGAGTTCAATCAAATCAGCAGACCAGATATAATCTACTTCCTTGGAATAAACTTTCCTTCTCTGAAACTTTGTGAATATTGGTTTATGTAATTCATCAGCTAATTGCTCTTCAATCTTAATGACATCATTAGAGCTTACAAGTTTTTTGAATTTCCAAGTCCAAGTTTCAATTTAGCACTGATCATCTTCTTCACAATGAACCGATCAACTTTTTCTCTCAAGGTTGGATTTTGTATCAGAGACAAATTATACAACATTTCTCTATCGGCTTCATGCTTTTCTTCCAACGTTGTGGTATTCCCATAATCAATATCGTGTCTCATGCACACTTCATCAACTCTATTGATAGGCTTACTCCAGGATTTAGGATTGTCTGCCTCATCTAATCTTTTATCCAAGTTTGTGCCTGGACCACAGAAAGAATACCCTGGAAGATGTAATTCCCCTGGTATTCCAGTAGTTGTAAATTTACTTCCTGATAAAAACTTTTGTATATCTCCTCCTAGTTTGTGTTGGGAGATAAATTGATTTTTTTTTGAACCACACACCGAACATATACCTTTTTGTATAACCCTGTTATTTTTACTTTTAATATATGAAATATTTTTAGTATTAGTTTTCTTTTTACATTTGAGACAATAACTCATTTATTTATGAGAAAAATTCCTGCAGAGTGCAAAAACCTTTTTAGTTTCCAACATGCACATTTGAATCTTAATTTTTAAAACATAAAGAATCCTTAGAAATGCCTTCACTCTCTCCCCCATTTATTTAAGAAAAAAAAAAATGAAAAACTTGAATTAAAATACATGTCTTCTCGATGTCAATAGTCTTGTCGAAAGTATTGTAAATAGACTTATCAATTCTTTGTTTTCCTCCTCGGTGGGTTGAGTTATTTTCTGTAATACCCCTATTCTTTTTGAATCTCACTGGTTTCCATATTTTGATCTTTATTCATCCACTCTCTTTCCTCCCTCTCCTCCCTCTCTCTCTTCTCTCTTTCCTCCCTCTCTCTCTTCTCCCTTTCATCCCTCTCTCTCTTCTCTCTTTCCTCCTTCTCTTTCTTCTCCCTCTCCTCCTTCTCTCTCTTCTCCTTTTCCTCCTCTTCCCTCTCTTCTTTAACTCCTTCCTCATCCCTTACTATCCTTGAATCGCTTACACCCCATAGAATATTATACATATATTCATCAGGATTTCTTGTTATTCCTGTATCCAAAATAATTTTTTTACAACAGGAAACCAATAAAATTTCTTTTGAATTTCTAAAAGAGCCTTACCTTTTCTTAACTTTATAATTTTTTCATTATTTAACATTCTAATTAAATCTAAAGTTGTCGGTTTATCAACATCAGCATAATGCCAATCTTTTATTGAAAATACCTCATTCTTATGTTGTAGAACATATTTATTAAAATACCGAATACCCTTTTCTTGAAGGTATGCTTGAACACAGAAATGATAATTTTCTTGAAGCCTTCTTGCTGTCATTTATGTATTAGAAATATATGTTAGAATAATATTATGGCACGAAAGACCTCCCCATCTTCCCATAGTTAAATCATTTTGTATTTCCTTACTTATTATATATAATCCTGTTTTTTCTGTTTTCATGAGATAAACAAGGGCAAAACCATTATTATATTTACCCTTATTAAATTCTTTTATTTGTTGTTTACTAATCGTAGCCCCACAAAACTCATTCTCGATACCAAGTGGATAATATTCTTCCTTACGAGACTGATTTAATTGTTCCAGGTCTTCGAGGTTAATTTTAAATGACCAATTATACCCTAAATCATTCATATCATACCTCATTGTTCTATTCTCATGCAAACGATACGCCCTTTTTTATAAAAATTTATTTTAATTCGAACTGTGAATTCTGTATGACCTGGAGATAATATCAACACTTCTGTATCTTTGGAATACACAGCCGTTTTATTTAAGTATATATATTGTGATAAATCACTTAATCTCACCAAGTCATTCGCTTCAGTTGGGGTTGGATAATTTTTTAATTTATAAGCATTTTTCATGTTAATATTTTTGGTTATATTATATTTATGTCGTTCAGCCTGTGCCTTTGTGTAATAATTTGATAAATCAATATCCAGTTCTTGAGATACACCAAAGATAGAACCATCTTTACCAACATAAGTCATTTATATTAGATTAAAAATAATGTCATAAATTTTTTTATTTTTGTTGAGTTGAAATAACACATATAGGCATAATTGACCACAACACTTGGAATTTAATTCTTGGACTTGAAATGTTTGATAAACACCATTCTGTAAGAATTTTATGACTTCAACAGGTGGCGAAAGACCAAAACTATCAAAATAATATTTGTCTTGACTATTAAAAATACAAACCCAATGAGAACCGTTCCCATTATTATCTTCTAAGTTCATAATAATATTCTTTGTATGTTTCGGCACATTTGTTAATTCATCTCTCATACAAATAACCACATTATGAATTTTTAATTTCTTACAATATTTGACAAGTTGTAAATTTGATGTTGTATTCTTTCCAAATTCTTTCAACCACTCATCAATGCTCATTTATTTATTAGAAAGATATAATCCATTACCTCTTTTCGTTAATTTTACACCTGCTTGTGCTATAGAAGAAAGCATATCTCCAACTAACAATCTTGCTTTATCAGGCAGACCTTCAAGTTTTTCAGCAAAATCTACAATTACACCACTTCCACTAATTTGTTTCTCCAACTCTTTGTTATGTCTTTCCAATTCTTTTAAGCCTGGAGTTGAGCCTTCCTTTCGTTGGCAGTTTTCACCGCTGTTGAAATACCACCCGTCAATGCTCCAACCGCACTTAAACCAGCAAATAAAGGAATTAGAAATGGGAGAAATCCTCCACTCGTCTCTCTTATTGAATATTTTTTCAACATTGGTTTTGTCATTTTAATTTTAAGTGAGCCAGTGTCATTCAAGATTTTAACCTGTTCTCTTGTGAGCAAAACATCAATTCTTACTGCTCCTTTTCTCTGAATTGTATTAACGTTAATCGTACAAGGCTTTTGATTTTGAACACAAGATGATAGTTTATGAAGATTGATTTGATTAACATATACCCCAGTTGGTACTTTGCCACTCATTTATTTAACAAAAAATTATGTGAGACTAATCATCACACCATTATCTGTATTAATCTGCAATTCTGTTTCTTCCAAAAGCAAACAATATGTATCAACTTCTTCACTCTCTCCTCTTTCAATGTATAGGGAAGTATCCACTCGATTAGACTTTATAGTTTCCTTTTGAACGCTCAGGTCAAACGCATAGATTGTATACAAACTTTTAAATGCTGTCATATCCAAAATAGGTTCTTTATTTCCATTACTTTCACACACCTTTTGGTAAGACTTGTATGCTTCAGCAAAATCATTTCTTTCCCAATTAATTTCCAATCTATCTCGTGGGTAAAATGTTCCATCTAGAGAAACGCGAAGTTGTTTCACCTTAGCATTATCACTCAATGCATTATTCTTATCAGTCGCAGTATCACCATCTGGCTTTTTAAAAATGATCCACAGATATCGTGGCTTTCCTTCCAGAACACCCAAATTCCACGTGTAAGTAGTTTGATTGAGTTTAACGTGTTGACATCTTCTTTTGAGGTATGATACACTGAGTGGTTTCTTTGAGTTAAGTCTTCGATTCAACATCTCTTCTGTTTTAAGATTAGGAGTATATTCACTGATATACCAACTTATTTCCTCAATTACAAATTTATTCTGTTCACCAAAAGCACTACCAACACCAAAAAGCAATCGATTTTCATTATCATTCCTCTGTAGTTGAAATCTAATTTTAAGACCATACAGAACTTTATCATGATCACAAAATCCAAATATACCTTTAAGAGGAACTGCCACAGTAAAACTATTTTCTGCTTTTGTATCATCATTATACATTCCTTTCCTTTGAGTATATCCAGGGTCTGTGTTTGTTCCCGTTGACATATCAGGAATAAAACCTTCGGCAGACCCCTTTCCCATTCTATCACTGAATGTATAGAGTGTAAATTTTATCATTTCAGATACAGCAGAGACATAATCAACCGCTTCAACTTCTTGTGTCCCAATATACAAACGCACACTATCAAACATTTTCCAGAATAAATCATTTACAAGTGTAGCGTTTGTATTATTCCCAGCTTTAGTGAATTTAAATTTACACAACAAGAAACTTTCGGAGAGATTCAAATAGGTTTGTTGATTATTTATTTCAAAACTTTTTGTACCATTCGTATTCCAGTCTGTTCCAGTTATTGCATTTACCTTGAAGTAATCTTCTTTTTTAGTGGAGTTTGAGATGATAATAGTATCATCCAAATCATAGATACTATCAATTGCTTCCATACTTGTATTTATTTAGGAAAAAAAGATGTTAAAACTTTTGAAACCCTGATCCAAGTATTTGAATTATTTTCTGTCGTTCTTGGGGGGACAACTGAGTTTTGCCTTTCTTAATTTCTTTTATTGCTTGTAATTTATGAGATTCCTTCTGAGCATCTTTTATACTCTTTACGGCACCTGCTACATTTCCCACAGCAGAAGCAGTTGAACCAATGAGATCTTTATGTTTAAGAATAGTTGAACCAATACCCATGAGAGTATCAATTATCCCATCTCCTCTAAATTGATGTCCAACACCCCTTTGTCTCTTAGGTTTATAGTATCCTCTACCAATATACATACCTTCACCCTTGTAGTATGGGGAAAGGAACATCCCATCCCCTGTAATTATTTTATATTTTCCCAACTCGTGTTTCCTCACAATAACCATCGTATTTATTTATTGGAAAACTTCACGTAGGTGAATTCTGATGGATATAACTTCTCCATTAAAAGAAATCACACGATTATCTTGGTCGGTTATCCTAAAATTTACTCTGTGTATGGTTTTTCCTGACACAGGTAGATAAACCAAATTTTTGGGTTCCATATTGAATTTATAACCAATTGGGGTTGAGTATGCGCTGAATGAAAATATTGTATTTGTTTTTTCCCATCATTATAAGCACCATCAATCAAATCACAGTGAATTAACACCGAATTTATTCCTGAGGATATTTGAATGACATTATCACTGCAAAACGTCCCATTAGTTTCAATCTTTTTGAGGAGAAACCCAATAACTCTCTAAATGAATTATCAATTGTGAAATCAACCTTGTAGTTATTTTTAACTTTAATCGTTGATTTTGAAGTATGTTTTTGAATGTTTATAACAATATTTTTGGTTCATCACCCTGTTCTTTCATAAGACGAGCAATTTCGGAAGATATTTGAGAAATCTCATATGCTCCGGGTGAGACTGTTATCGTTTTGTATCCACTTCCCGGATTATAACTAAACTTGTCATTTTTCTCGGTTATATTAAATAAGGTATTATAAGTTTCCATGGACAATAAAGATGCCTCATATTCTTTTGTTGTGTCAAGTTGTAGTGGGTATGGGAATGAAGATGTGTGGTCGCTTGTTGTGAAATTGAAACTCAGGATTGTGCTTCTCATCTTATTTAATATGAGATAAAATGTCTTTATATTGATATTTATTAATTATTTTCATGTTCATCAACTGGTCTAAAATGGCTGATGCTTCATTAAAACAATTGTTATTTCCAGCCTTCTTACTGCCTAACAACAATAACAGTCTATTAACTAATTGCGATGGGTCATTTGGAAGAAAACTAACACCTGAACCAAGGATACTTAAAGCCTGAATAATGTGTTTCTCCTTCTCATTCTTCCTACTTTTACCAGAAAGAATAACCTTATAATTTAGAGTGTTCAGCAGATCAATATATACTCTATCATCATTATTTTCCATATCCAATGGTTTATCAATATACTTTGATTCATCCCTCACAGTTGAACCTTGTCTTCCATCTTTTGTGAGAAGAAACATTAATCTCAGAGTTAGTTTAACAGGGGGTTGAGCAGAACCCAAGACCTTAATTCATCATTAAATATCAATACCTTTTCTTGAACAAGATGAAATATTGCTGATTGTTCTGTTGGAATGAGTCCTGCTTTGGTTTTTGAATCCGCTGAATATTCATTGTTTTGAAGAGCATTCACAATATAATCAGGGGGTCGATTCATCTCTTCCAGTTGTTGAAATAAACCTTCATCATCATATTCTAATTCTCCTAAATGCTCTAATTCTTCCTCCATCATTTGACTGAAATCTTTTAACATTTGAAGTTTTTTAGGAGTATATTCTACTGTGGGAACTGTGGAAACATCTTTCATTTTTCCTTGGGAAGTTTTTAAAAGTGGTTTAAAAAATTTCTCTTGTTTTCTTTCAAATGCTTCTTCGCCCGTTAGTTTCTGTCTGCGTTTCTTCTTTATGTCTTCCTGCTGTTTTACAACTTTTGAAACCAACTCTTGATGTTCCCTAAATCTTCTTGCTCTTTCTTTCGCATCCATTTATTTATTGAAAAATATCATTTAATATCTCATCTTGTTTCACAACAATATATTTATATTTTTCAGTCGTTTGTTTCATGTAATCCCCAAATTCCTTTTTACTACATAATGTCGAACAATTGTCTCTCCAAAAATTGTTTATATCTATTGAATTTAACTTGAATAAAATAAAAGTATTAGCATTGTTTCTGATGGAACGACGAGGAAGCTGAAAGTACGATTGACTAAGATAAATACAATTACAAGAAGAATGTCTCCCTCTTGTGTAGTAGCTGTCCATTACCGTTTGGTTTCTCTCATTAACACAATCATCAAAGATAACGAGGTTCTTTTGGATTTATCCAAATCTTGGGGAGACGGTATATCATCCGTATTATCACTCAGAATACAAGTTATCGGTTTTGATTTCTTTTTACATCTCTGTGTATCACAAAATAGTTGTATTATATCTTCAATGTTAAAATCATTTAGGTTTTTTTGAAGTTTAAATAAACCGATTATATCTTCTTTTTGAAGACCAGCATTAAAACCTTGTGAGAGTAGTTGATACTCTGGTTGAAAACTCGACTTTGTGAAAATTATTAAATTATCATAATCTAAAAAGTTGGCAGTGAGGAGCATCTTTAAAAGTAAGCAGGTTTTTCCACATCCACTTGAACCAACTATGAGGCATCTTAATGAATTTGGGAGATTTTTATGGTTGTCAAATTTTATCTTATTTTCCCAAATGGGTAAAAAATCATTCATTTATATATTTGGAAAACAGGTTATTTAATTTATTATTGGCTTTTTCGAAATTCTATATTTTATCCTAAGTTCAGGTTTAATTTCAAGATAATCCATTATTTTATTTATGCAATATCTTGTGTTGATATTTCCCTGAAAATTACATCCATGAATAATATATAACAACAATCCTTTGAACATTTCTCTAATACGTTCAGTTTCTTCCCTTGTAAGGAAAGGTGTGTTCTCACCCTCGTACTTTACATTCATTTCTCTAATCAATCTTGTAAAGTAATTCATTTTTGGTGTAAATCTAAAAGAATTATTTTCCTTTTTATATTTTTGATTATCATTAATTAGAAGATAATCACAGAATATACATTGTTTATAGGCTTTTGACTCTGTGTTTAATCCCCGTCTTTCACACGCAGGGCAATTCTCAAATTTGTCATATGGAGAATCATGGAATTCAAGAGGCTCAAAATCGAGTAAACTATTCATATCTATAAAGTAAAACTTTACTTAAACTGAAATTTATCTTCGATATCATCTTCGATACTTTCAGAATCATCTATACTTTCATAACTATCATTTGAACACCAACTCTCGGTGCCATAACTATCGTTTGAATGCAAACTCTCGGTATCATAATCACTCTCATAATCTTCAAAATCTTCAGTTGAATATTGACTCATTTAATTAGTAGAAAAAACATTACCATCGATATCGATATACATTTTTTCATTAACAGATTCAACTGCTACATTTTTTATATTAAAGGTAATTTTAAAATGGTCCTTAACTACAATTGAACGAAATGTCATTTCACCTGATATATTAACATCCTTTATTTCATCAGGATTTATATCTTTAGGGTTGTTGAAAAAAATACAAATTTCTCCTTGCATATTACAGATGGTCTTATCTTTTCTTTCTAAAGCTTCATCCATAAGGTTTTTATTTTTTGATACCTTTTCTTGTTCCATTGCTTTTTCTAGTTTTGAATATATTGCCAGAAGGAGAGGAGAAACTTTTGTTTGAGATACCTTAATTGATGTTCTTCCAGGTATACTAAAAGCCCTTCCACTGAAGTAAATTGAAGAACTCATCATATCCACCATAATTGTTTTTATCCAATAGTTGTTGTATTTATCTTTGTTCAATTTTACATCCTTGACATATTTCTCAGCATCTTTAACAAATGAAGAGATTGATTGAAACTTGTCTTTTGTGTCTTGAAACATTGTATTTATTAAGTGAAAAAGTTGGAGGATAAAATGGTTTTAAGCACAGATTCACGTGTAAAATAAACGAAATTTTCATCAAGAAAATTTTAGTTTAAGCACAGATTCACCTGTAAAATAAACGAAATTTTCATCAATAAAATTTTAGTTTAAGCACAGATTCACCTGTAAAATAAACGAAATTTTCAACAAGAAAATTTTAGTTTAAGCACAGATTCACCTGTAAAATAAACGAAATTTTCATCAAGAAAATTTTAGTTTAAGCACAGATTCACCTGTAAAATAAACGAAATTTTCATCAAGAAAATTTTAGTTTAAGCAAAGTTTTATTATATAAATATGGTGAATACAACATACTGCGATGTTTGTAATCACGAATATAAACATTATAGAAAACACCTCCGAACCAACAAACACACATTTAATCTATTTCACAAAATATCCCCTCTTGAGTTGGAAAGAAAACATTGTGATACCTGCTCAAAGGATGTTTTGAAGAGTAGTTATAATAGGCATCTTCAATCACAAAAACACAAGAAAAATGAGTTTAAAGTAAAGGGAGACTATTATATTGAAAACACTGATGGGGCATTTAAAGGGCATATAAAAATCAGGATTTTTCAATTTGGAGAACCCGGTCCATCATCAATAGTTGAATCAATTGAAATAGTGAAACCTGATGTTGAAAAAATTTATTAAAAAGACATTAAAAGAAATGAAAACTTTAAAGTTTTATATGGGAGTGAAAATGAATATGAAAAGACAAGATGAAGAACAAACTCCTTATATGAGGACAGATCTTCATTTTATAACATCATTTCAAGATTTTTTGAATAGTGGGGTTTATGAAGAACTATCAAGACAAGAGGAGGATGTTGATAATACAGTGGTAGGAAGTGGATTCAATATTAAAAAAATCATCTTTTTAGATATACACATTCTAAAATCAAACCCTCTTAAAGCTTCTTCTTATATTGAATTACCAAAAGAAATAAAACGAAAGAAGGCAGTTGTTAATATTAAGAATAATGATAATAAATGTTTTCTCTGGTCTGTTCTTGCTCACTTACATCCACCAAAATGTAATTCAGAAAGAGTAAAACAATATATGAAATATGAGAATACCTTGGACATTAAAGATTTTAATTTCCCAATGCCACTAACAGATATTCCTAAATTTGAGAAAAAGAATAATCTTTCTATTAATGTATATGGATTAACGGATACAAACAAAGTTCAAATATTAAAAATTTCAAACAACTATAAAAATGAAGAAACACACATTGATCTTTTATATTTTAGTGTTGGAAAGAATTCACATTACACATACATCAATAATTTATCAAGATTAATCTCTTCTCAGGTATTCAGAACAGCAAACAAAATATATCCTTGTAAGCGATGTCTTAATTCATTTCATACAAAAGAACGATTAGAACAACATTCAAAATATTGTAGTAATCATAAATCAGCTGTAATTACAATGCCTAAACCTGGTGAAAAAGATTTCTTTTGAAGATTATAATAAATCTATCATGCACCCATTTGTGATATACGCTGATTTTGAATGTATCCTTAAAAAGATAAATACTGCTTCTCCTAATCCAAAAGAACCATATACAAATAAATATCAAAAACATATTCCTTGTGGTTTCTGTTATGATATCAAATCATCTGTTGGAGAAAAGTATAATAAACTTGAACAGTATAGTGGAAAAAATGCTTCACAAGAGTTTGTAAAACGATTAGAAAAGGATTGTATAAGACTAACTAAATTAATGAAAGAAACAAATGAACCGATGAAATTAACCATAGAAGAAAAATTAGAATTTAGAAAGAACAATATCTGTCATATTTGTGAGGAGGAAATTGAGGAGTCTAAAGTTAGGGATCATTGTCATCTTACTGGTAAATATAGAGGTCCCGCTCATTCCTGTTGTAATCTTAATTATAAATTACCTTCTTTTATTCCAGTCTTTCTTCACAACAGCGCCAACTATGATACACATCTATTTATAAATGAACTTTCAAAAACACCAGGGAATATTTCTGCCATAACAAACACAAGTCAAAAGTATATTTCATTTACAAAAATGATATTCACAAAACCTATAACTCGTATAAGGTTTCTTGATTCTTACAAGTTTATGGGAACGCCACTAGCCAACCTCGCATCAAATCTAAGCTCCACGGGCTCTTTTCCAAATCTTAATTCATTCTTTCCAAAAGAGGAAATTCTAACTAAAGAGGAAATTCAGATTAAAGAGAGAATTCAAAGTAAAGAGGAAATTCTAATTAATGAGGAAATGAATGAAGAAATTCTTACTGAAGATGAAATTCTAATTATACAGAAAATTCGAACAAAGAATGAAATTCTAACTAAAGAGGAAATTCTGATTATAGATGAAATTCTGATTTCATCAGATTAAAGAGGGAATTCTAACTAGAGAGGAAATTGAAACAAGGAATGAAATTCAAAGTAAAGAGAAAATTCTTACAAGTAAGGGAATTTATCCTTATGGTTATATGGATTCATTTATGAGATTTAAAGAAACACAACTTCCATCAAAAGAAAGTTTCTATAATAACCTTTATGAAGAAGAGATAAGTGATAAGGAATATAAACACGCACAAGAAATTTGGAAAATATTTAAGATAAAGAACCTTGGAGAATATCATGATTTGTATCTAAAAACAGATGCTTTATTGTTAGCTGATGTGTTTGAAGCTTTTAGATCACTCTGTCATAATAAAAATTGTTATGGATTAGATCCTGCCCACTATTTCACAGCTCCTGGTTTAGCTTGGAGTGCAATGTTGAAAATGACAAAACAAGATATAGATTTAGTCAGTGATGTAGATATGCTTTTGATGATTGAGAAGTCTAAGAGAGGTGGAATATCACAAGTATTTTTCATCCAGATATGCTAAAAAGATATGCTAAAGCAAATAATAAATATCTTCCAAATTATGAGAGTGAAAAAGATAGTAATTATTTGATGTACTTTGATGCTAATAATTTGTATGGATGGGCAATGTCTCAATCTCTGCCTTATGGTAAATTAGAGTGGGTGGAAGAAAAGGATTATGAAAAGGCTTTGATGAATATTGTTATTTCTTCTCAAGAGAAATTGAATGACAAAGAAGAAGGTTATTATTTTGAAGTTGATTTGAAGTACCCGAGTG
>NC_140966.1:97774042-97779042 GCF_056783735.1 Eptatretus burgeri | reverse complement strand
TGAGGATTGTGCAGGATATGTATGAGGACAGTGTGACAGCGGTGAGGTGTGCTGTAGGAATGACGGACCGGTTTAAGGTAAAAGTGGGATTGCACCAAGGATCGACTCGAAGCCCTTTCCTGTTTGCAATGGTGATGGACAGGTTGACGGACGAGATCAGACTGGAGTCTCCATGGACTATGATGTTCGCGGATGACATCATGATCTGTAGGGAGAGTAGGGAGCAGGCTGAGGCGAGCCTTGAGAGGTGGAGGTACGCACTGGAGGGAAGGGGAATGACAGTCAGTTGGAGTAAGACAGAGTACATGTGCGTAAATGAGAGGGAGGGGGTATACACCCCCTGTGTCGTAAGAGGCGACCAGGGTTGCGTCAGTTAGGGCATCCGGCATAAAACCTATGCCAAATCAGTCTGCGGATCATAACGGATGATCCGCTGTGGTGACCCCTCACAGGAGCAGCCGAAAGACGAACAACATACATATATATACACATATATATATATATATATATATATATATATATATATATATATATATATATACATCCATATATATATATATACATATATATATATATATATATATATATATATATATATATATATACATCCATATATATATATACATATATATATATATATATATATATATATATATATATATATATATATATACATCCATATATATATATACATATATATATATATATATATATATATATATATATATATATATACATATACATATATATACATACATATATATATATATACATATATATATATATATATATATATACATATATATATATATATATATATATATATATATACTTCCATATATATATATGTATATTATATATACACATCCATATATATTATGGTGTACCACTTTTGCAAAAGTAGTTGCTGCAATGAAGCACTATGTGCCTATCTATTCCACTTGTGAAGTTAGGTGATCGACCAAAGTTTGAAAATTTTCCCGCCTTTTTTGACCACGGGCCGCCATTTTGAAATTTCAGGAAAAATCCATATTTTTGGAAATAATATTGATTTTTGAATATTTTAAAATATATATTTCTCCATGTTTAGATGGCCGAATGCACTTCAGTAGGCACCATTATGACAGTAAGTACCCGTAAATATTATTCACAAACTTGTCCCGACATTTTGAGAAGGCGTTGCCATTTTGGAAATTCAGTGAAAATCGTATATTTTTTTGTATATCTAATGAATTTTTTTTTTTAATTCTTTGTGTACTTGCAGATTTACCTTGACTGACCAATCATCAGGGCTCCTGTGGCTATGTGGGACATGTTCGCTAGTTACAGGAAATTTGGCGAAAGTGCTAATTCTTTGCGTGTCGTAAATGATCCAGCTGAAAGAGGAATTAAGCTCGTGTCTGACTTTATTCATATGTGCAATGATAACAAACAACGTCAAGCATTGCTACAGTGCATGGTTGAGCACAGGAAGCTTTACCCAGACAATACAAAACAAACGCTATGTTCTCTATAAGATATCTGTGTGCTTGCTTGTTTGCTAGATTGTTATGTTGTCATATATGAAAACCATGATGCTTAAAACATATTTCGTTGTTCTCTTAATTAATTAATCTCATCATAATTAATTGATCATGCTCTCATTTGTCATTAATAATGTCTTTATGAAAACGCTACTACTGATATTCTGTAAATGCCTAACAATGTGCCATGCAATAATTGTCACAATATGCGATTTTCAGTGAAATTCCAAAATGGCAACCACTTCTCAAAATGTTGGGACAAGTTGTGAATAATATTTACGGGTACTTACTATCATACTGGTGCCTACTGAAGTGCATTCGGCCATCGAAACACAGAGAAATATATTTTTAAAAATATTCAAAAATCAATATTATTTCCAAAAATATGGATTTTTCCTGAAATTTCAAAATAGTGGCCCGCGGTCAAAAAAGGCAGGAAAATTTTCAAACTTTGGACGATCACTTAACTTCACTCGTGGAATCGATAGGCACATAGTGCTTCATTCCAGCAACTACTTTTGCGAAAGTGGTACACCCTAACACATATATATATATATATATATATATATATATATATATATATATATATATATATATATATATATATGTATATATATATTTTGAAACGCAAAAGAAACTTACCACCTTTAAAACCTTCAAATATCAACAATAACACTGCGTGTCGTAAATGTGTGAACTTATTTGTGGACAATAGTGTCCTCACTGTCAGACAAAACGGTCACGGATGGTCACTTGAACGTTCAATGGTCACTTCATAGCACAGCTGTTGAACAGCCGTTTTGACTGTCACTGATTAGCCAAGGGGTACGGGATGATTTTAATGAGCTGCACGTGATGTCTTGATATTGGCTTTAAAAAGGCCAGTGCAAAATGGGCATTTCAATCAACATGCCACGATTGTCAAGGGATCAACGGCAGTGTGCCTTGGGCATACTGCAAGGCGGATTGAGCTACCATGAGGTGGCACGTTGCCTTGGCTCTTCACACCAGACGATATTGGTCCTGGTGGACAGAGACACCCTCCACAACTCTGCAGATGACAGACCTCGATCAGGGAGGCCAAGATTCACCACTGCAAGGCAGGACAGGCAGATGATCCTTTGTCAGATGGCTTCAGACATTGAGGACTGAGTGGAAAAGAATCCAGCAGCAATCCATCCAAAGACTGGAACGCAGTATGCGCCGACGAAGCATTGCCTGTATCCAAAACAATGGTGGTCAGACACGCTATTGAAAGGGGACTGACAATGCACCTTGTGCTGTTCTGTACTGTAGAACAAACTTATGAGATTGTGTATCTTGGTCAAAAACTTGACATGTCATCAATGAAATGCCAATGTTTCAATTAGCAATTGTTGGTTTGTTTTATTTTGAACTGTTACAATTTTATTACATTTCAAACAAGTGGTAAGTTTCTTTTGCATTTCAGTATATATATATATATATATATATATATATATATATATATATATATATATATATATATATATATATATATATATATATATATATACATATACATATATATATATATATATATATATATATATATATATACATATACATATATATATATATACATACATACATACATACATACATACATACATACATGACTGACGTGACTGACACATTTTAAATTCAAGTAAAACTCGAAGAAAAGCTCTTTTTTATAATGCAGATTATAAACGACTCCTGTAACATTTACTAACATAGATAAGTGGACAAATCTCAAAAGAACAAGGATCCCGAAACTCCACTTCAATTCCAGCTCAAATATTCAGGCTCAAAGAGACTTCAAAAGAATATAGTATGCTAGAAAATGGCCTTCCAGGAACACAATACCTTCATATGTGAAAAAAGTTTCATGAAACTGCCAGTGCACAAGCCTCACCTCCTCCAGGATGACATAGAAGCATCAGTACACCGAACAATATTGGAGTTGGGCATGTATTTCTTCAGCGTCGTCCATGCTGTTCGACAAGAAAACATTACAGGCATTGAACCTAAAGAGAACATCCGTTCCGACCATACTGAAGGATGACTTGCACATGTTTCTGTCCAAAATTCAAGTCATTCACGAACTTAATGATGTTGATAAATGAAGCAGGATGGAATTTTGAGAAACATTTCTTTGGATAAGTGAGGAGGATGACAGATTTTTTTTTGAGAGACTAATTATGTCAGAGGAAGCTCATTTCCAGTTCTCAGGTTATGTCAACAAGGAGAGCACCTGATTTTTGGCAGAAGAAAATCCTGAGCAGTTCCACCAACGACCTTTTCACAGTGAATGTGTCACAGTGTGGTGTGGCATTTCTTGGGCTGGAGTCATTGGGCCACATTTTTTTCCTGATGCCAGTGCAGCAACTGTCACTGTGACATCTGAGTGACATCAAGAAATGCTAAGCAATTTCTTGCTCCAAAACTAACAGACATGGGATTTGTTGATCAAATCTGGTTACGAAAGGATGGAGCAACTGCCCACACTGCTTGTGCATCAACGCCACTCCTGAAAGGCCTGTTCCTACATCATTTCATTTCACGATTGGGAGACGTTCCAAGGCTAGACAGAAGCCTGGAATTAACCACACCCAGTTTCTTCTTGTGGGAGTACCATAACTCAACTCTCTCCCAGAAAAGACCAAGGACCATTCAATATTTCCATCGGGAAATTGAACAGGAAATAGCCCCTATTCCACTTGAAACCTGAAAGGTGAACCCAAATGCTCAGACCACCTCAATGCTAATTTATCCACTGATAGCCTTCGAAATCGATACGATGTGTCTTTTTCCGATTTCTTATTAATAAAGAAGGTAATTTTGCACTTAAAAGTCGAAATCTTCTACTTATTCACACTTTGCCGTGACGACACACCTGGAAGTCGACCGCCATACTCGTATTGTCTACGGGTTACATCGCGGTACGATTCAAGTCGAACGGCAATTTTTTTTTGATTTTCCACAAATATGCTGAGTCGATGCATCCTTGGTGGTTGTGGAAGGTTTCATGCTCCACCAATGGCCGAAAGAGTATAAGTTTGCCAGGAATGAGATGAGATTTATCCAAAATACCCGAGTGTGGATCGGGCAGACAAAACGTTCGCTTTCGTGCTTGGAACATGTTCCAGAGCACTGTTATGAAACAACAGAGATGGCTAGAACTTGTGGTTATCTGCCACAAATGAGAGAGTATGTTTCCCCCTCCACAGTCCGCCATAAACCATCATCCCACAATACCCACCACCACAACACCCCCCCCCAAGTATCACTCCCACATCTCCTGGGGCAGGACATCGACATGGCAGGACAGCACGAAAGCACCACAGCACAGATACTGACCACATACAAAAATGGGTGATGACCGCAGACAAAAATGGTGTCCTGGGAAAGTATGAAACGGGACGATCCCATAACATACAAGACACCTGGTCAGCCTGCGACAGTGGGCCAAAGCAT
>NC_140966.1:97726542-97769042 GCF_056783735.1 Eptatretus burgeri | reverse complement strand
GAGTGGGGTTGAAGAGAGTGTGGGAGTTTGTTTCAAAGGCAGGAAAAAAGAGGAATTATAAAATACACCCGTGCGGGAGTGACGGTCATCTCTGCGAGAAGCAAGCATGAGTTCCTGTTACTAGGGTGTTGTGTTCTCGGGTCAGGAGGGATTTTTGGCCAACTTTGAAGTCACGTGACGCGAAAACAAAAGCGAATATCGAAAATCCGGCCTGTCCAAATCTCGATATTGTCCCATAGATTCATATGCCATAATCAAATTCAAGATAACTTAAGAAATGTAGGAGGAGATACATTTTGAAAATCGTCATTTTGCAACTACATGAAGCAGTTTTCACAAAATTCAAAGTCACGTGACGTGTACGTATTCAAATATATCGGTATTCTTTTGAATGGACATGAAAGACAAGGTCAGCTTCTATGCAATGACACCATTCATTAACTTTTAGCATGCCCAGTGGAGAATATATAGCCTCCTGAAGGTAGGGCAGTTTTTGTAAACTTTGAAGTCACGTGACGCGAAAACGAAAGCGAATATCGAAAATCCGGCCTGACCAAGTTTAGATATTGTCCCCTAGATTCATTTGCAACAATCAAATTCAAGATCGCTCGAGAAATGGCGGAGGAGATAGAATTTGAAAATCATCATTTTCGCAACTTCAAAGGCCTCGTGACCTTGACCTTCGGTGACCTTGAAAGTCAAACCATCATGTACATCTCATCAACCTCTATCAGGATCACTAATGACCAGATCTCCCGCTTCAACTTCATTGTGAACAGACGCACAGACGGATGGATCGAAGGACATCGACACCCATATTATTAGGTCATGCTCGAAGAGATGACCGAAAAAGGTGAAGGTGAGCAGTGATTCTTGATTTTGGTAGTTTTACCAGAAGGAGATTGCTGGCAGACCTTGAGCGCTCTGCAGAAATATGGGGAGGGGAGGGGGAATTTCTCAGACAGACAGGGTGGGGGGTGGGGGGCGAGATCGGAGAGGAGACGGCAGACAGAAAGACCACCGACCTGCCTGCGGTGAGATAGTGAGAGACCCAAAGACTCAGCCTCATCGTGGGAGATGCCAATGATCCTAAATGCCTTGGTTTCCACAGCGTGAATCTGACAAAGGTGAGAGGTGGGGGTACCAACCCAGAAGGGAGATGAGTACTCCATCAGGCTGTGGATGAAAGCTTTGTATGTGGTCAGGAGCTCAGGTGTGCCAAGTATGGACTTTGCACGACAGAGGATGCCCAGTCAGCGACTGGCTTTGGAAGCCAGCTTGGAAATGTGGCTTTCCCAGAAAAGATCATGGCAGACAGTGAGACCCAGAAGCTTGAATGAAAGAACTTCTTCAAGAGGAATGTTGAGAACGTAGATGGAGGGGGGAGTCCAGACGATGCTTTCAGAAAGACATAGCGAGAGTGTGAGCTTTGTCAGCATTGAAAGACATGTTACACATGTTGGACCAGTTTGTGATTTTATTCAGATCTGCATAGAGTGAAGAGGCTGCTCTCCATTGGTCGCAAAATTTCAGCTTTCTATTTCACCTTGAAGTACCTATCCATCATATGTCAGTGAGTCAGTCAGTGAGTGAGTGAGTGAGTGAGTCAGTCAGTGGTTATAAAGAGTTTTATATATTAGATACTAATAAATAGAACCTGGTGCTTCACTGATGGGGATATGAAGGGGGAGAGATGGGAGGGAAGGGAGGGAGAGAGAGGAAGAGAGGAGAGAGGGAGGGAAAAGAGGGAGGGGAGAGAGAGAAGGCATGGAGGGGAGAAAGAGAAGAGGCAGGGAGGGGAGAGAGGACAGAGGGAAGGGAGGGGAGGGGAGAGAGGACAGAGGGAAGGGAGGGGAGGGGAGAGGATGGATGGAAGGGAGGGAGGGGAGAGGATGGATGGAAGGGAGGGGAGGGGAGAGGACAGAGGGAAGGGAGAAGAGAGGTGAGGGCAGAGGGAAGGGATAAGAGAGGTGAGGATGGAGGGAAAGGACGGGAGAGGAGAGGACGGAGGGAGAGGGGAGGAGAGGATGGAGGGAGGGTGGAGGGAAGCTAGTAAGGGGTGGATGAGTGAGGAATTGGGGGGGGAGGTGGGGAGAGTGACGTCTCACCAAACGTTGGAATTCACTGCAGGAGGGAGGGGTGCGAAGAGGGGTTGAGAGAGAGGGAGAGAGAGAGAGAGAGAGAGAGAGAGAGAGAGAGAGAGAGAGAGAGAGAGAGAGAGAGAGAGAGAGAGAGAGTGAGAGAAGAAAAATGAGAAAGGTGATGGGTGGAGTTGAGGTTAGTTCAGAGAATGATATGTCATGCTTGAAGACC
Organism: Eptatretus burgeri; assembly: GCF_056783735.1. Classification (NCBI taxonomy): domain Eukaryota; kingdom Metazoa; phylum Chordata; class Myxini; order Myxiniformes; family Myxinidae; genus Eptatretus; species Eptatretus burgeri. Next base: position 97,766,729 of record NC_140966.1, on the reverse strand, counting down.
GAACACACAAACACAAAAAAAACTCATTTCAGAACAGCTGAACAAACAACGACGCAACAGAGTTTGTAAAGTAATCCGCTGGCACATCTGCAAAAACTTTGATATCCCAGTTCCAGAAAATTTGTGGGAACATGAACCAAAAGCATGGACTGAAAACATGGAGGTACCACTCACGTACGACCTTATGATCCCATCGAGCGTGAACTTCGAAAACAAAGCATTACAACCAGATATCATTCTAAGGTGCAAAAATGAGAGAAGAAGGCATTGCTAAGTGAGGTGTTGATAACAGTGATTTTGGACTAAACGATGCAGAAATCATGAAGATGACCAAATACGAAGACCTCAAGAATGAAGTGAAAAGATCCTGGAAGCTGAAGAATGCCAAAGTTGTACCAATGATAGTTGGAGCTACGGGAATGATGGCGATGAAACTCAGAGATATTACAAACATCCCTGGGAATATTACAACAAACAAACGACAGTTGGAAGTTGCCCGGGGCTCAGTGATGATCCTGAAGAGAGCCCTCGACACAAAACAATAAGAACAGAAAACTTCACAGCTTGGTCCACGAATGGTGACCCCTTCATGAAATGAAGGTGGATACTTTGAGCCCACCCTGGGTGGACTCCATTCCACATTATGAAACCCACATATGTAGATACCAATCAACGACAAACACATATGGAGGTGGACATTTTGAGACCTGGTCAGTCTCCGTTTCACCTCCTGAAACCCACCCACCACATTTGAAGAGAGCAGGCAAAAAAACAGTAACTTGCGCACGCGCGCACACACACACACACACACACACACACACACACACACACACACACACACACAGACACACACAGACACACACACACACACACACACACACACACACACACACACACACACACACGTTTATAGATACAGACATACATATATATATATATATATATATATATATATATATATATATATATATATATATAGTTTTGTGGAAGGCAGGGGGTGGGATCCAAAGTTAGAATGGATAAAGATTACCATGGGGACCGTGTGATTTGTGTCGCATAGATTTAGACTTGTAAACAGGGACCTGTCAGAGTTAGTCATTTTGTTTCACATGAGACTGAGGAGGCATTGTATGTTATTTATAGACAGGGTAGACAGAGGAAGGTTGTAAAATGTTTCAACATCTGCAGGGTGAGGCCGGGCGAGGAATTGGAAGTTTCACGGCACATTGAAGCAGCTCGGTGGGACCATCACAATCTGTCTGGCCAACGTGTGTGAGCGATGGTGGTAAAATAGGCCGTGGAGCCTGGAAGAAGACTGGAAGATTGTTTTTCATTGGGTGAGTCGGCCCAGAGGATCGACCTCCCTCAAGGAGCGGGCATCTCATGACGGAGCCCATTGCAGGAAAAGGTGGCCCCAGAGAACGGAGGGTGGGCCAGAGGATTGGTGGTAAAGGAGGAACTCTGAAGAATGTACAGAGACACATTTGGGACAGGTGCTGGACAGTCATGTAGAGTTGGAGCTGGACCTTCAGGAAAAGGTATCTCTCACCTTCCCTTTGCTTGGCAGCCACATTTTCTTTCATAGTCTGACACTGCATCTTCTTCTTCTGCCATATTCCACCACATCTTCATCTTCCTGTGGTCTTCCACCGCATCATTCCTGCGATTCTGCCTGTCCTGAGCAGCATTTGCCTGTGTGTAAGTGACCTGCCTATATCAATCGCTGTGTGCCATCCAAGATCTTGCTTGCTCCATTGTTCTTCCTGGGAATCTATACTGTCGGCACCTTAGCAGAGTATATTTATTATTCATTGCACATAAGTTTGCTTGTCTCTATTGCCTTCTTTGTGTCTTTCTGTTGTGCTTGGACTGTTCTGCACTGCTTGTCCCATCCACCTTTTCCCCCATATTTTTTGTAAATAAACACGTTTGATTGAAGAAGAACAGAATCCATGTAAACTGAAAGACCACTGATGTAGTTCAGTAATAAAGATGAACACAAGATGCTAACTGATTCAATCAGAGTTGGCTATTTGGAGGTTGTGGATGTGAAGAGGGCAGATAAAAGTCGATACCCTCTCCAGAACATGTTTGTTCTCTTTGTTGAATCATAAGGAGCAGAACTCTTGATGTCATGAGCATGAAGCTTGCAAAGAAAAGCGAAATGCCAAACAATGTCAAGAGCATACAAATATTTCCTTGACCGTATGTCTGGGATTTAAGGCATCAATCCATTACTACATCAGCATTGAGTAGAACGTACACCAGAAAGAAAATCCAGCAGGTGGTTGAAAATCAGGGAGTTCCAAAAATAATATCATCTTTCTCTCCAACTGTGAAATATTTATTTATTGAGGAACTGGAAACCACTTAGTTGTATTTTATTATGTGGGCAGCTTGAGGAGTGATGTCGTTGAACAAAATCCCACTTTTAAATCACAATCCTCAATAAATGTCATAATATTTCATATATTCCAGTTATGAGTGGCCTCTTGCATTTTGATTGCTTTCGACACGATGGTAATATCCAAAATGATTCACGAAACATCGTGATACGTCGCTGTATTCATCTATATCTCTTCGCACACTGTTGAGCGACAAATCTGTGTTTTGTTAAAGCTAAATTATCAAAACCTTTCAAGATGTCTTGATTTATTTTGCTGCTAACATAAACGTTTATGCTGATTAAACAATAAATTGCAGTTATTCGAGCATTGTCTACGTTGTTTGCATTGAAACGTTTATACGTACCGTAAAGGTCGAAGAGTACGCAGGAGTCGGAGAACCCGCAGTATGGCGAGGATTTTAGGTCCTTCCTCGGAGGCCAAGGACACCAGGAGGTCAATGAGGGAAACAATCACGAGAATACCATCTAGAAGGTTCCAGGTACATCGAAGGTATGCCTGCTCACCCTGCCAGAAGCCAAGGGCAACCACCTGTGACATTAAATCTTGTTTATTGGTGTGGCCAAAGAGGAGTCACCAAAAAAAGATTTCTTTAAGCAGTTTTTTTTTTCCAAACGTGAATGTCTGTATGAGGGTCCATTTATGTACTAAACACAAAAAATGGTTAAAGCTTTCAACCAACCCCCAACCGCCTCCCCTGCATGACCAACCACTTATTCCACTTTCTCTTCTTTTTCACAACTTCCCTCTCCTTCCAAACTTTTTCCATTTTCTCCTTTTTACTCTCCAACGACTCTACCCTCATGTCATTTTTCTCTGACAAATCCTCCCCGTTCTTTATTTTAATATCCTTGACCTCACTCCCCCTCTCTTTTCCTCTTTCCCACTGTGTACATAATATGCATAATTGTATAAACAGTCACCTTGATGACCATCTCTATGGTGAAGATCAGGGTAAAGACATAGTTGGAGACCTTGAGCAGCAAGCGTTCCTAAAGTGGGAAGAACTGTGTTAATGAAGAGTCACATCACAAAAAGTGGTCTTTTTCACACTAATGGGCTGTCTGGGCCTACCAATGCAATAACTCGGTTTATAGGCCTACCAATTACATTTTGACTCTGGATCTCGTGTGGAATAAGATAAGCCAATTGGTCGCACTTGAAATTCTGCCTCATTATGAAAACAAATGTATTTTTTTTCTCAAAATACAGGACACCACAGACACCAAGACTAAAAACACTTGAAGTTTCCCTCTGGGAACCATAAGCATAAAAAACAATTTTTTAAATGGGGGCATTTAATAAAACGCAAATTTTGTAAAAATAAAATAAACAAAAAGTTAAAGTAGTAGCTCACGAAAATTAAATTGAAAATTGAAAACAAACAATTAAATAAAAATGAAAATCAAATAATTGAAAAGAATCAAGGAATTAAAAAAAAATTAAATGATTTAAAAATTAAATAATTGTAAATTGCAAAAGTATAATAATAATTGAATGAAAATTAAATCATGGAAAATTGGAAAATACATGATTGAAAATCGAAAAATTAAAAACAAAAATTGAAAATTTTAATGAAAGAGATGGGTGTGCGGCTTGGCATCGTCATCGTCATAACGACCACGAAGATGCAAAAATTGAATTCATTACCATTCAAATAAACGTGTGCATTATTCATGGTTCCCCCCCCCCCCCATTATTTCATGTGCAAAATGGTTGCACAAGTGTGAATTTCATTCCACCAGCTTGAAATTTATTAAATAATTCATTATTTTAGTCGCTGAATATATCATACATCATTAATTCCGTGAAAAGCCTGTTTACTGTGAATTCCAAGAGTACCCTGCCCACTGGCTCAATGGTGCTATGCTAAAGGCCCCAGGATTCCTTTAAATTCACCATTTAGTGATGAGACATACGACTCACTCCAGCCTCACTCTCGCTAGTTTCACTGGTGCTCAATATTCACGAACCTTGTGTGAACTTCCTCCCACCCCCCCCCATCCCCCTACGAAAATCTCCATGACCCTATCCCTCACCAAACTCTGGGAATTGATACTCGGACGCTCCAATGCAATGGTGATGCAGTTGAGAAAAATTATGGTCAATACCATGTGGTCGAACAGCTTGTGTGATATTATTCGCTCACACAGAAGGCGGCATCTGAGAGAGACCAAGCCAACAAAATCATTACCTTACCATTTGTCAAATAATATCACTGTCCAAGCACATCCTCAATTAACAATGGCATTAACAAAAAAGGTCCAATTATTTTTTTCAAAATCAACAAAAGCAATCCATCAACAACACTTTGATAGCAAGATGCACTTCCATAATTCAGTTGTCAAAATGATGTGCAAAGCATCTTTACAACACACTCATTTTAGTCATGACTCTTCTCAATATTTTGGTAGGACACCACCAAACTCTGCTCACAGGTCTTGTTTGTCTACCCAAGATTTCCACTTTGCACAGACTTATGCATTTTCATGAAAGTGTTGAATATTAATGTACTAAAACACACACACACTGAAGAAAGTGTCGACCACGGAGCGCATCATTATCTCTTCCTGTCTGGTCTGCTGGAAGTGCTTTGACCAATGAACTGATGCTGCACGAAGATTGTAATAAATATATTTGAGAATACGTGTTCGCTTTTTTTAATGCATTGACAAAAGGAAAAAGAAAGACGAAATAAATTTGTCGTCAATCTTGTGAAATTGTTTATTTACTTCGACATTTACACAAGAGCAGTCCGGGGAACTTTCCAATTGCTGAGAGTGTCATCCCGGAGGTAAGCAAGGGCTTCTTGATGATATCCAAGTTAGAGATGTGGAAGTAAAGAAACAGCCAGGTAAACTAAGCGGCGATAAAAAGCTCCGCAGATGGATAATATCCATCCAAGGGTAGTGAAGGAGGTGGCAGAGCAGATAAACGAGATGTCAGCGGATATCTTTAACAGCTTATTGGAATCACGACAGGTACCAGAAAGTGGTAAATCTAACACCGTTTATTAAAAAAAAAATAGCCAAAGAAGAACTGGGGAACTAAAGATCTGTTAAGTTGGCTTCAGTAGTGGGGAAGGTGTTGGAGACGTTAATTAATGACCGGATAGGGAACTATTTCAAACTAATTAAAGGTCGTCAGCACGGATTTACAAGTGGGAGGCCATGTTTAACAAATCAATTAGAGTTCAATGAGGTAGTTTCTGACTGGGTGGATGAGGGAAGTGCAGTGATTGTTGAGTATCTACATTTCAAAAAGCATTTGTTAAAGTACCATAGTGGCTGGTCGGATAACTCACTAGATTGGAAACTGGATTAGTGATAGGAAGGAAAGAGTGGCTGTGAGTGGGAGGAAGTCGAGCTGGGAGGATGTAAGTACTGGTGTACCTCAGGGGTCAGTACTGGGATCATTATCTATTATATAAAGCAAAGTGTGATGTCTGTCCTTCCGTTCAGCTGTCTCCTGTTTCCGGCGGCCGCTTCCAGCGCTGCTTTTGAAAAGGTCCGCATTCAGGCAATGTTCAATGTTCAACCAAAATAAATGCATGATACCAAAGGGGATACATTTTAAATGTATTAATACAACATGGAATCGCAGTTTGTTTATTAACAGTACATTAAAATACGACTTCGGCTAACAGAGGCGAGTGTACGTACCGCGAGGCCATCCTGAGCTGTCGAGCCAAGGTTCAAATCTCGGCCCACATATAAACTGTCATCCCGGTGATTCACAGGCTGGGTGAATCACCAATGTGTGTGCCGTCCCTCTGATGGACGTTAAATTGGGTGTCCCATCTACTGACATTAGTTGGTGGATGTTGAAGATCCCCGTGGTGTCCTTTGTGAAGAGTGGGCAAGCTATCGCCGACACCTTGACCAAATTACAAATTACTGTCTGATCTACTGCTGGGAAGGCAATGGTAAACCACCCAGTATAACCCTTGCTCAGGAAGCTGCTTGGGCAGGACCAATGCTCTGCAAAGAGTATGGCACATCAAATGTCATAAAAGTGAAAGCGAAAAAAAAGAGAGGGGGGAGAGGGGTGGGGACTAAGGAGGGGGAGAGAGCAAGGGAGGGGATATGGAGGAGGGGGGGAGAAGTTTCCTTCTGTATCCATCCTGCCCACCCCATTCCTCACCATTGCATTGTTTGTCCAAGTCTCCCTCTATTTTGTCTTTCAATTCTGCTGTTGATGCCCCCCCCCACTTCTCTCTACTGTTTATTTTGTCCTGCTGGGTCCTGATCCATTCAGTGCTTTCGACCTTCCACCGATCGTTGACTGTATACAAAAAAGCTGTCATAGGTTGGCAACCATTGTGCAAGATGAATGGGCCGAATGGTCTCTTTCTGTATTGAGGTTTCTTGGAAGGGAAGTAATTTATTAGTCACTGATCAGTATAACCAGAGGGGATTACAGCTTTAATCTCCATCTGTCTGTCTGTCCGTCCGTCCATACATCTCTGTCCATCCATCCCACCTGTGGTTTTTCAGAATTTTTTCCCATACCCTTAAACATATTTAACTGAAACGTGGTACATGGCTTTATTATGATAAGTTACAGAACTTGTTCGAATTTCAGGGCATTTCGTCAATTTTTCACAGAGTTATGCCCTTTTTCGACTTAGAAAATATCACATTATACGTGGGTCAGTTCTCTGCTTCCCTGACTTCAGCTCACTGCTTTGCACCCATTGGCTGGACAGCCGGCCTGACTCCATTCCAATAAAATAATGCGCTGCCATTGCATGAAGCAGCACAGATCGGCAGGCCTCAGGCCTGGTGTTAGTCCATGGCCCAGTGCAATTGGAATGATCCCAGGGATATATAACCACGATGTTATACACCTGGGAGATTTGTGGAAGCACAATTACCAAAAAACCATTAAAATAATTTGATCAGAACAGAAGCTATGAAAGCCTCGCGATATGGTTTATATTATATGAATTCAGGAGAAACACAGTTGCATGTAATAAGTTCGAGTTTTCAAACCAATATGATGATGGGAAGATGCGGGTGGTGTTATGTGTTTTCATCTTAATATTTCGTATATTTCAAAAGAATAAAATACATTGAATACATGGCAGGAAGCAAGGGAACTCTGAAAGAAAATTAGCATTTTTGTCGCCAAGGATACTTGCGAGAAAAAGGCATTCGATATTTGAAGAAATTTAATGGACAACATAAGAATGAAACATTCTCAATTAGTAGGTGGTTTTACACTGATGTTGCTCAACTTACAAATGTGGATTTCATGACAATTTTTAAAGAAACGAAAGGTTTTAAAATCTGCAAAATAAAGCAGCTCTTTTAGAAACGGTGAATAAATGTTCTTGGTTCCGCATTCTAAAGAAAATAAATACAGATACAGGAATATCGTCAAATCCTGATTAATATATATTTGATATTCCATGGGGAGATGGTTCAAAGGTGAAAAGGGATGCTGATGATGATGAATTTTTTGAAAGGATAAAAAAACATAAAAAGGTAGAGACAGCAATTAAAATGAGTGATTTAGGTGAAGGAGAGAAAACTTTGAGATTAGGAAAGCCGAGTATAGAGTTTGGTGTCAAGGTGAAGGCTGTATATGATGGAGGAGATGTAGATATGACTTCGGCATTTGATAACCTGAATCCTAAAATATGTGACTTAGGAAAGCTAGCCTTGATGGAGGAAAATATGAAGATGCTACTTCATATTATTTGCTTTTACAAAGTGAAAATCCAAATGTGAATGTTGAAAGCAAAAAAAGATTCTTATAATCTGTTTGGGTTAAAATAGAATGATTCATTGTGCCAAGCACAGAAAGAAAACCGAGACTAGAGATTATCTCCATTCTATAAAGTAAAAATAATAGAGTTATACAGAAAGGGATATGTACGGTGTGTGGAGCTAAAAATAGTCAATTCATTTTGAAGCTGAAAAATGGAGATGTACAAAAATCGCATAATAAGAGGGGAGTTTTTATTCAGATCCGTTCACCCAATTTCTTTCAGCATTGCTCGGATGTCATCAACTGTGATTCGGCGATGGTGATTTTTCGTTGCGCTGAATGATTTCCCGCAGTTGCTCCAGGAGTGTTTTCTCCATAAGTATTACCGGGGTCATCTTTATCTCCGAGCTCCTCCTCCGGCTCTCAGGCAAAGATGTGGTCCATCCAGAACTGAAAGTGGTGATTCGGGTTGAACGATCCTGATTTGACATTCTGCCCCTCCTGGAAGTATAACTGTGCTATATCGAAGACGGTTCCTATCAACTCTTGGACCTTTCCACAGTCGGTGCAGGTCAGCTCTGAAGTATCGGCGTCAACCGACATCTCAACACGGCAGTCCAAACAAATGTTTTACTTCCCTCCGACGGTCGCGATGGAGTGCTTGACGGTCATAACGACACAATCAATGTCGTGCCTGGTGTATTGGTCGAGGAGTGCAGCCGGTGGTGGTCGCTGAGTCCCAACTGTACCTGAACTCGCCGGACAAGGTAGTCGAGTTCGCCAATAAAGTTTTCGGAGGCAATATTTGATGGAAGTCATCCTAAATGACTTGGCATCCTCTTTCTCCAGTGGCGGCCTGAAAATGGAGATGACTGATATATAGGATATACCTCAGGTGGATGGCTTTGTGTTCCTTTTTTGCTTTGCGAAAGCAAAGCGTTGGCTTGGCTGCCTCTCGTTTGTTTCGCTTCACTGTTAATCGGGCCGTGAGATTGAATTTCCTAGCAATGTTATGCTTTGTGTCTTCCATTACTGCAATATGTTACTAACTTGGATAGCTCAAATTAAATGTTTCAGTGGTACAAGTCAGACCACTATTGTTGCAAGACGCATGGGTATACGGAGGAAAATACCAATGTCTAAATGGAAGTCTCAGTGGTTCAAATCAGACCTCTATTACCTCAAGACACCTTTATTCATCTCAAAAGGTATGGGTCTGGGAGCATTCCCAGAGCTCTGGAGCCCTCCAAGCACAAGGTGTACCAGCATCCCCCTTTCCTATACGACTCCTCATCTATTTCTGCAGTCAAATGAGATGGCAGCCTTGACATTGCATCAGCATTACTAAGATCAACTGATCATCTATATTCAATATCATAGGTATATGCTGTAAATTAAAGCCCACCTTTGCATACTGTCTGTTGCTAATGGCTGGCAGAACAGGAGACTTAGGGCTAAGAGTAACCAGGTCAGGTCAGGTCAGGTATGGGAGCAGCACCAGAGCAGCGCATCACTGTGTCCGCTTTCCACTGGTACTCCAGGGGCCTCCATCTGGCTATTCCCCAGGCAGATTCCTGGCTCATCCCTTTCTCCTTGAGATGCCAATCAACTTGCTGCAACCACGAGGCATGGAGTCAGCCCATTGGCATCCTCCACTCACGAGGCTCCCTCGCTGAGAGAATCTGGTGAGCAGAATCAGCATCAGGAAAATGAGCCACATGTCCATACAGCCACAACTGATACTCACGGACTATAAAGGTAACAAATCTCATTTGAGTCTTTCTCAGCAACCACTCATTGGACACAAAGTCCGATCAGCAATAGCCAAGGAATCTGCGAAGACACCTGTACCAAAGCAATTAAGTCTCCATCTCAGATCCCTGGTCAGATTCCAAGTCTCACATCCATAGAGCAAAACTGGAAGCACAAAGGATCTGAAGACTCAGACTTTCGTCCTCCAGCACAGGTACGGGCAGTGCCACACCCCATGATCCATTGAATCCATGACTCCCCAGGCCTGACCCAGACATCTGTTACCTCTGGCTCACAGCCAGCAGAGACATTAATATCACTGTCAAGGTCAGTGAATCCCTCTGTGACCTGAACATCCTTGCCAGAAACAGGTACAGACAGGATAGCAACATCCAAGATGTCATTCAGGTCAGGGTCAGGTATAGGAGCATGCGCCAGGGCAGCACGTCGCTGCGATGACACCTCAGCACCACCCAAACACACTCTCCCGTAATCTGACCCGAGAATGTTTCCTGGTGGTTTCCCTCCTATCATTAAAGATTGGGAGTCCCGAAGGCTTTGCCCCAATCCCGTCATCCGGTGAGCTGCCCTGCAAAGGGAAGCTGCACAGGAGATACTCCCACGGAGTGGATTTTCTGATTTTTTGAAATGTTTTTGGAATGCTTTGTGGAATGAAGGCTATTGCGGTGGCCAGAGTACAAATCCTACCACCAACCTCCTAATAAAAAGTAACACAACTGCAGGAGGATGTCCGCAGACACAGTAGGACACTAGATGTGGATAGCCGTTGGCTCACAAGGAGCCCCCCTGCCCTTTGAAGGTTTTAGTCTTCATCCTGATGGGTGTCTATATTATACACCCTCCTCACCAAGAAACTTCGTGGGGGAGACAGTTTAGTCGCTGACAACCCGACTATGGAACAGGTTAGTACAGGTTTACATGGTACCTGTGGCAAGTCACAGATCTAATGTGACCTGACCTGACTGACAAGATGCCATTGAAAGCATGGATCTTAGTTTTGACCCAGGAAACCCATAATCTCAGTGGCTCCGACTCATCATTCAGCACCTCGAGGACTCCCAAAAGGATATCTCGATTCTCCGCAAAGATGACTGCAACATCTGCGAAATCAAGGTCAGAGATCTTAAAATTCCTAAACGATGGACCGCAGCTTGATTTCTCCAACATCCTCCCCAGAATCCAGTCCATACAAGTGCTGAAAAGTGTGGGGACCAGTACACACTCCTGATGAACTCCAGTAACAATTGGAAATAAGTCAGAGATGGTATCACCACAACTCACAGCACCCTAAGTTCCAGAGTAGAGTTCAGACATCAGATTGATCAGTTTTGGTGGCACCCCACAAAGACCAAGAATCCTCCAGAGGGCATTCCGATTCACTGAATCAAACTTTTGTCAGGAATATCATCAAATTTTTGTCAGGTCAGGTTCGATCTGTGACCTGCTACAGGTACCATGTAAACCTGTACTAACCTGTTCCATGGTCGGGTTGTCGGCGACTAAACCGTCTCCCCCACCAGGTTTTCTGGTGAGGAGGGTGTTTGGATATGGACACCCAGCAGGATTAAAAACAAAACCTGTCAAAGGGCGGAGGAGCTCCTTGTGAGCCAACGGCCATCCATATCTAGTGCCCAACTGTGTCTGCGGACGTCCTCCTGCAGTTGGGGTCACTTCTTATTAGGAGGTTGGTGGCAGGATTTGCACTCCAGCCACCGTAAAACGCTTCATTCCGCAAAACGCAAAAACGCAAAAAAATCTGAAAACCCACTCCGTGGGAGTACCTCCTGTGCAGCTTCGCAGGGCAGCTCACCGGATGATGGGATTGGGGCAAAGTTCGGGACCCCCAATCTTTGATAGGAGGGAAACCACGGGGTAACATCCCTGGGTCAGATTGCGGGAGAGTGTGTCGGAGTGGTGCTGAGGTGTCGTCCACCAGACGGCGGTCTCCTTGGGTTAACCTGAGGCGGTCCCTTCGGGTGGGTGCCTGGAATGTCCTATCCCTAAGAGAGGATGATCACCTGTCTCTGTTATCATCTGAGCTCAAGCGTTTGGACATCAAGATTGCAGCTCTCTCTGAGGTTCGGAGACCGGATTGCGGCGAGATAATGGTGGGTGGTTACACCTACTATTGGTCTGGTCGCTCTGATGGTTACCATACCCAAGGAGTTGCTGTAGCTGTGTCCAATAAGCTGACCCCAATGATAATTGAGGTAACACCGGTCAACGAGCGTATTATGAGATTAAGGATTCGTCACTCCTTAGGTGTCATTTCCCTGGTCTCTATTTATGCTCCGACTGAGGCGAGTGATCTTACCGTGAAGGACACATTCTACGCCACACTCGAGTCTGTGGTTGATCAGTGCCCCAGACGAGATACACTTCTAGTCTTGGGGGATTTCAATGCATCGACTGGAACTGATAGGGATGGTTATGAGGTGTGTGTTGGTCCCCATGGGTCAGGAACTATGAACCAGAATTGTTCCTTGACTTTGCAAGAAGTCATGGACTTAGGGTGGCTGGTTCATGGTTTCAGCGCCCGCAAGCTCATCGCTGGACTTGGTATTCCAACGCTGGCGGTGTGGCAAAGGAGATTGACCATGTCCTCATTGACGGTCGTTGGAGGATGATCCAGAACTGCAGGGTCTACCGGAGTGCTCAGTTCCTCAATACTGACCACAGGCTTGTTGTAGCAACTCTAAAGCTGCACCTTAAATCCTGGAGAATGGTACCATCCCAGCCTAGGCTGGATGTTGCCAAGCCCAGGGATGAGAGAGTAGCTGAGGAGTTTGCGAACAGGCTGAGTGGACACTTGGGGGGTCTGGGTGCTTTGGGGGGTCCTGAAGAGTTGTGGAGCACCTTCAAGACCACCGTCCTTGATGTTGCCGGTGGATGCCTTGGAGTTCACCGCAGGGCAAAGAAGAATTTTGTCTCTCAAGGGACACTGGATACCATTGACCAGAGTCGCAGGGCCAGGCTGAATGGCAGAGCTGAGCTGTTCAGGAGCTGAGGCGTAAAACTGTACGTGCACTGAGGGTGGACAAGGAGGCCTATGTGCGAGGAATCTGTGAGGGGGTAGAGCATCACCTGTGGACAGGTGATTCTCGTCCCGCTTACAGGGGAATTCGCGCATTACGTTCATCCAAGCCCATCCCTCGGAGCACTGCAGTTAGAGCAGAGAGTGGTAGGCTCTGACAGAGGAGTCTGAAGTGAAGGCCCGCTGGGCCGGTTACTTTGAGCGGTTGTACCAGGCTGATCCCCCAGCTGTCGAGTTGGACGTCAAGGGTGTTACAATCCCTGTTGCTGACCCTCGAATCAACTGTGGTCCACCATCGCTTGTGGAAACACGGGCTGCGGTGAACCAGTTGAAACGGGGCAAAGCTCCAGGGATCTGTGGCATCCATGCCGAACTTCTCAAGGCTGGTGGAAATGCTGCACTCGTCGTTGCATGCAGTTTTGTACTCTGCCTGGAACACAGGCATCATCCCAACTGACTGGAAGAGGGGCCTTGTTGTCCCTCTCTGGAAAGGGAAGGGTGATCGCCAAGACTGCAACAACTACCGAGGGGTGACGCTGCTCTCAGTGCCGGGCAAGGTCTTTGCTCGGATAATTCTTGATAGGGTTCGCCACCATCTGCTTGAGCACCAGCGTCCAGAGCAGTCAGGCTTTTACACCAAAGAGGTCAACGATTGACCGTATCCTTGCACTGTGTCCTCACCGAACGCAGACGAGAGTTTCGGCAGGGCTGCTTGCAGCCTATGTTGATCTCTGTAAAGCGTTCGATTCAGTGAATCGGGATGTCCTCTGGAGGATTCTTGGTCTTCGTGGGGTGCCACCAAAACTGATCGATCTGATGTCTGAACTCTACTCTGGTACTGAGAGTGCTGTGAAGTGTGGTGGTACCATCTCTGACTTATTTCCAGTTGTTACTGGAGTTCGTCAGGGGTGTGTACTTGCCCCCACACTTTTCAGCACTTGTATGGACTGGATTTTTGGGAGGATGTCGGAGAGATCAAGTTGCGGTGCATCGTTTGGCAAATGTCAAGATCTCGGACCTTGATTTTGCAGATGATGCAGTCATCTTTGCGGAGACTTTAGACATCCTCTTGGGGGCCCTCGAGGTGCTGAATGAGGAGTCGGAGCCGTTGGGATTACGGATTTCTTGGGTCAAAACAAAGATCCAGGCTTTCGGTGACATCTTGGATGCTGCTGTCCTGTCTGTGTCTGTTTGTGGTGAGGATGTTGAGGTCGTGGATAGATTCACTTACCTTGGCAGTGATATTCATGTCTCCGCAGGTTGTGAGCCGGAGGTCAATAGACGTCTGGGTCGGGCCTGGGGAGTCATGGATTCACTGGATCATGGGGTGTGGCGCTGCCGTACCTGTGCGGGAGGACGAAAGTCCGAGTCTTCAGGTCCTTGGTACTTCCAGTCTTGCTCTATGGGTGCGAGACTTGGACTTTGACCAAGGATCTGAGACGGAGACTTAATTCCTTTGGTACCAGGTCTCTTCGGAGAATCCTTGGCTATCGCTGGTCGGATTTTGTGTCCAACGAGCGGTTGCTGAGAGAGACTCGGATGAGATTTGTTACCTGCATAGTCCGTGAGCGTCAGCTGCGGCTGTATGGACATGTGGCTCGTTTTCCTGACGCTGATCCTGCTCACCAGATTCTCTCAGCGAGGGAGTCTCATGAGTGGAGGAGGCCAGTGGGCCGACCACGTGCCTCATGGTTGCAGCAGGTTGACCATCATCTCAAGGAGATGGGGATGGGCCTGGCATCTGCCTGGGGGATGGCCAGACGGAGGCCCCTGGAGTACCGGCGGAAAGTGGACGCAGCGACGCGCTGTTCTGGCACATGCTCCCATACCTGACCTGACCTGAATCAAACGCTTTACAGAGATCAACATATGCTGCAAGGAGCCCCTGCCGAAACTCTCGTCTGTGTTTGATGAGGACCTGAAGGATACGGTCAATCATTGACCTCTTTGCTGTAAAGCCTGACTGTGGTGGACGCTGGTGCTCAAGCAGATGGTGGCGAACCCTATCAGGAATTACCCAATAAAAGACCTTGCCCAGCACTGAGAGCATCATCACCTCTCGGTAGTTGTTGCAGTCTTGGCGACCACCCTTCCCTTTCCAAAGAGGGACAACAAGCCCCCTCTTTCAGTCAGTTGGGATGATGCCTGTGCTCCAGGCAGAGCGCAGAACTGCATGTATCGACACGAGTACAGCATTTCCACCAGCCTTGATAAGTTCAGCATGGATGCCGCAGATCCCTGGAGCTTCATCCCATTTCAACCGGTTCACTGCAGCCTGTGTTTCCACAAATGGAGGTGGACCACAGTTGATTGGAGGTTCAGCCATAGGGATAGTATCACCCCTGACATCCAACTCGACAGCTGGTGGTTTAGCCCTTTACAGCCGCTCAAAGTAACTGGCCCAGCGGTCCCAAAAGTAACCATAAGGAGTTTATGGTCGATCACAATGGTAAACTTGCAATGACACAAGTATTTGTAAAACTTCTTTTCCACAAAAATCAGGGACAATGCCTCTCGTTAAATCCAGGCATAATTTTGTTCAGTCATAGTGAGAGTGTGTGATGTAAATGCCATCGTTCTCTCCTCTCCATTATCAAACGCATGGATAATCACAGCTCCTACCCCTATATGTCTTTTCCTTGGTAGGATGCAGACCATCCTTATTCACTCTGTAATTCCAAAACTCTACAGGGTTTTGCAACATTTCACATTTGTGTGGTTTCACTCATACTGCATGCTTCTCCAAACATTGGAGCACCCCATCCAACAGCTCATTTTGGATCCATCTCGTGGGGGCTGAGATGAGAATGTCATCCAGATTGCATTAGACTACCACATGTATTCTTACAGAATTTGGGTCATTCATACTTGAAAAGTTCCAGGGGCAGAAGACACTCCAAAAGGCAATTTATTCAGCTGAAATAGACCCCTGCATGAATTTACTGTCAAATATAACTTGGACTCTTTCTTTTTGCACATGGCAGCCTGGCTTCCAGGTTGCTATCATTTTGTTGAAGCAGAGCTGTGCCACTGATGCTGTGCCCTGATACCAGTACACTGGTACTCATTTCACTGACCTCAGAAGGATGACAGGCTGAGTCAATCCCACCTGGTGTTAATTCAGTTGACAACAGGACTTGAACTCAGGACCCAAAGATCCCAAGCCAAATACCCTAACCACTAAGCCAACACCTGGCTAGATTTGGACTCCTCATCAAACTTTCGTTTCAGGTTGGTATTTGTTTCGAACAATCTGGCCACCTGTTCGAGTTGTGAATAGATCATCCAGATTTGGAAAAGTATTTGATATATTACCTTCTCGGACCCTGTTTACGGTCACTTTATAATCCCCACAAACTAACTTGTCCATTTGATTTTGAGACTACGACACTTGGAATGGCCCAACGACTTCCGTCTCCCTTCCTGAGTATGTCCTCCATCTCTAATGTCCAGTTCTTTCTCCACCCTTTCCTTCATGGCGTAGGGCATGGCTGACAATATATAGGCTTACAATATATAGACTACTACCACCCTTGCATTGAACCAGTTTATTGGTTCCCATCTCGTTAAGCACTCTGGGATATTTTCAAATAATATCCTCTTGTGAGAAGCCCCTCCTTCACAGGTTGTTTCAGGTCATAATGGCAACATTCATGCAAATGGAGTATTAATTGAATGAATGGCAGCCAAATTTAATTAAAAAAATAATTATATGCTCCAGAATTGAGAAATCGAATTACAATTACGATTGTGTGAAAGAAAATTATTACGATTTGGTCCAGGAATTGGAGCCTAAATTAGAGACCAAATTGAAACAATTGAAGGAAAAAGTGGCATCAGAGGCTAAATTAGTTCAGCAGAGAACCAATTCAAAAATTTAAATTAATTACACTAAATTAATTGGGTTTAAGATGAAATTGGGAAATGAAAAACAATGAATACGTGGAGAGCTGGAATGAGCAAACAGAAAAATGGATTTGGTTTAAAATGACCTCAAACACCAACACGATGGTGCCGGATGCTATCCTGCACTGACAGGAGAACGATATTGTCTGCGTGACGGGCCAATGTGAAGACCAATGGGCAGAGTGCAGAGGTTAGAGTCCTGGGTAGCACCGCACTGCAGGCCTTACAGGAAAGGGGTCAATGTGAGCCCCAATTTACTGATTTGGGTTGAGGTAGTGTCACAGAGAAATGGAGAATTGCTCGTGACAGTAAGATTCAGGAGAAAGTTGCTCAAGCGCAGCAATGTCTGAAAGATGAGGCAAGGAGGTCCCTTGGTCATCTTGAGGAGGAGATGAAATCGACTCGGGGGGGATCTTCACCAGAAACTGATGCTCCCAGATTGTGTAAAGAACAGCTATGAGAAAATGTCATCCCCAGGCTGAATCCAAATCACAGCAGGACAAGTTCAGCCAGCCTTGGGAAAGACTATCTTCCTGGTAAATTTTGATGGATCAGGAAGCTTGGAGCTTTGCTGATACAATTTGACCGTGTGGGCCAGCTCAATAATTTGTGTGAGTAAGTAAGTAAGGAAATCTTGTCGCAACTCTGTGGGGACCAGAGGCAGAAATAATAAATGTGGTCAAGACGGACTGGTGACCAGAACGCAGATTTGGGTCACTTTAAATCATCGATTTGGCACTGGCAACAGAGTGATTTAGTCCGGGCTCAGCTCCAACACCGATAATTAAAATCTAGTGAGTCATTACAGGAGCTGGCCCAGGACAAAGACCAATCTGTTAGGATTGCAATTGCAACCTGCCAGCACAAGCGTAGGAAAAGCTGGGTTAAGAAAAAAATCCTGGCTAGTCTCAATGATCAGGAGGTGAGGGTGCTGTGGAAACTCCAGCAGGCAGCGACCATCCACCATGCTGCCAAATACGCAAAGCTAAGCATTTTGCGGAAGTCTGGATATGGCACAGAGTCACCGGGTGTGACCGTCTGCTGTGTGGACGTTGAAGACCAAGCAGCGAAAAAGAGTATTGCCGAGATGTTAAGGGAAATAAGCCAGCAAGTATCAGATTTGCCAAGGCAAAATATTTACCAGGAAGATCGAAGGTGGAGGTCTGAACCCATTGGGGGACAACCGAAGCCACAATCCAGCGTGAGTTGGCCAGACACTGGGGGCACATCCCATCGAGGTTCAAGGTGGTCCTTCCTGGGCATCTCCTATAGGTGTGCTAATAATATCCACTAGATGCAAATATGAAACATCACTTTACTTTTTCTAAGATAATTCAGCTTTGGGAAATGAAGTACTGATGTTTGGCCAACAGGTTAGAGGAAAAAACATGAAGACGAGATTATTTGACTTCAATTTTGATTAACTCGCACATGCCAAGTCACATGGACCCATGGCCCACACTGATCGGAAGTTCCACCCGAAGACAGGTTGCTGCTGGTCAAGAATGGGACTCCATGGACCGTTTTAGATACAATACATGATTTGGCTTTCAAATGCCATATTGGATCCGACAAGTATATCAACATTAATTTAGCATGGGATAAATTAATTTCGATCAGATTCAGTGGTGTAATGGTTGGAACGCCCGCTCTGAGTCTGGCATGTTAGTGCTTTGAACCTTGGCCAATTCACAACAAAGCCTAGAAATGGTACGTACTGCTTCCTTGTTTGGTACTCAATATTTACAAAGGATAGAGCACGAACAAACAACCAGAGGTTGGCAACCATTGCACAGGCTTGAGGGGCCTAATGGCCTCCTCCTGTGTTGAAGTTCCGTGTGTTAAAGAAAGTCATCTTCTGAAAACCATGCATTACATAATGGTTGACTGAGAACATATCAAACATGACTTTGTACAAGAATGTGGACAATAATTAAACTGTATCATACACAGAATTCATTTCATTGGTTCATATATGAAACTGTTAAAATTCACTTCAAATATATTCATTCTCGAAGACTCGTTTACTCTTGGCAATGAACAAGTGTCGCATGCTAATACAGTATGTCAAGACATTTCAATGTCCAAGAGAGGAATGTAATTTTGCTACATCGACCAAACGCATCATTGAGTGTTGCCCTGAAAGTAATAAGCATTTAAGAAAAAGTAATGGAGGGTATTTTCATTCAGGTGCAGTTTAAAAAGGAAATGAGGAAGTGTTCTTTGTGAGAGAAATATGAATGGAGCAGCAAAAGTAATAAACAATACATATATATATATATATATATATATATATATATATATATATATATATATATATATATATATATATATATATATGTATATACATACAGAGACATACATATATATATATATATATATATATATATATATATATATATATATATATATATATATATATATACAGAGACATATATACATATATATATATATATATATATATATATATATATATATATATATATATATATACAGAGACATATATAAATATATACAAATACAGACATATATACATATATACAAATACAGTATATACAAATACAGTATATACAAATACATATATATATATATATGTATATATATATATATATGTATATATATATATATATATATGTATATATATATATATATGTATATATATATATATGTATATATATATATATACATATATATATATATATATATACATATATATATATATATACATATATATATATATATAAATACAGAGACATATATACATATATACAAATACAGACATATATACATATATACAAATACAGTATATACAAATACAGTATATACAAATACATATATATGTATATATATATATATATATATATATATATATATATATATATATATATATATATATATATATATATACATATACATATATACAAATACAGTATATACATAAATATGTATATACATATATATATATATATATATATATATATATATATATATATATATATATATATATGCACACACATATATACATATTTATATATGTGTGTGTGTATATACATATACATATATATATATATATATATATATATATATATATATATATATATATATATATATATATATATATATATATATAAATATATATGTATGTATATATATATATATATATATATATATATAAATATATATGTATGTATATATATATATATATATATATATATATATATATATATATATATATATATATATATGTATGTATATATATATATATATATATATATATATATATATATAAAATATAACAATATGTACATATTGTTACAGATCTGGAAACCATATGCATTCAACATACAGATGTCCCAAAAGATGTGTGTAGTCAGATCTCCTTCCTTTTGTCTAGTGGGAGAATCAAAGGCGTGCGTTGCGATTTCTTTTAGTTAGGTTTTTACATCAAACAGGCCATCTAACAACCATCCCATCTGCATGACCCCTCGGTCCATCACGATCCACCACCAACCAGCTGCCTTCTCGCCCCCTGATGTGCCAAGGCAAGATCTCGCGGTTCTGGTTTCTCGGCTCCCACAAACATTGAAACTCTTTGCACGACGACGTTTGCAACATTGATACTGTTGCTCGACAAGTACGAACCCGGGTGGAAGAGTGGGTGGGGTTTCCCGGCAGGGGCTGAAACCCCGCCCAGAAAGGGCGAACCCATAGGAACCTGCCCAATCAGGGCGGGGAGTGAGGTCTGTTCGAGCGAGCCCCGCCCCGTTGAGGGAGGTCCGTAAATTCCTGAGCACTCTCTGAGGCGGTGGTTTTTTGGGGGGTTGTTACGAAGGTTGTTCGGAGGTTTTCGATGGGGTTGTTGTTGAGCGTGCAGTTCTTTTGAAGCGGAGGGTTGAGCAAAAAAGTCGTGAAGGCGGAGAACGTGTCTCTGCTGGCCCTCTCCAAGGAAAGGAAAGAGCAACCCTGACCCCCTCCGTGGACCCCGCTATTCAACACCCGAGCTCCGCCACGAACCACGAGTCCGACACGTGCGACTGGGGAGCAAACCAATGATCTTTGTCAAGTGCCACATCACGGAGCACCCCCTTCCTCCGACGGTCAGGTACCCAGGTGGACTCTGACCCCAGCTCGTCTCTCTCCTTGGCTGTGAGGGTCCAATAAAGAACTCTGGGTTTATTTTCATTTGTGTGTGTGTCTGCGTGTGGGCCCGTATTTTACGTAGAACTGAATAAGTGTTTTTGGAACATTGTAAATACTTTTTGCATATTCGCGTTAAGTCTTGCTTTGTGTCTTCATTTACTGTAAATAAATAATCACAGAAATGTTCCCAGTCCATTTCCGTCCCTTCTTGCATGGTCCAGCATGGTTCGGATCCGAGTGTAGGCGGGGTTTTACCCCCGGCAATCGAACAATTGTTGCCAGGACCTCCTGGGCAGGCCCGCTCGATTGCATCCGAGCCGGAAAGGTGGGTGGCAGAGTGGTAGTCAGTCGGTGTAATTTTACCGCTGCCGGTAGAGTGAATCCAGTTTGGCTAGGCGTTCCGAGGGCGTGGATTCTCGGTAGCCGAGACCGCGTGGTTAATTAGGTACATTGGATCTCGACAAAATAACCCTATGCCACACGGTCGAGATATTGGCGTTCCACGGTCGGTTAAATGACTCTCTGGCTCGCGGAGTTATCTGAGCGATGGCCTGCAATACCCGGGAGTTTGGTGGGAGACGATACAAGCTTTCCCCACCTAGTGGTGATTCTCGCTACCAACTCTGGCCCGCAACTACACACACACATATATATATATATATATATATATATATATATATATATATATATATATATATATATATATATATATATATATATATATATATATATATATATATATATATATACACAGCTCTGGAAAAAAATAAGAGACCACTCCCAATAAAATTTAAATCAGCATCTCCACATGTGTGGCAGCCATTCCATTCCAGTGTCTGTTGAATTCCAACACAGGCACACCTCATTCTACTTATCGAGGTACTGATTCGGTGATCACCTAAACCGAAGCTTATTTAACAAGGAAAAGTATAAAAACCACTGCTGTGGTCATCACTATCCTCTTGCAATAGGACCAGCTGGATGGCAAAAACAGTGCTGGCAGTACCTCAAAAGTAATTGGAATCAAAAAATAACTATTGACCATGCCAAAAGAGTTGAAAAGAAAAGTTTTGAGAAAGGAAAAGAAGGGTTCAATTCTGGATTTACTGGCAGACGGATACAGTGAGCGTCACGTCACTTCCATCCTTAAAATTTCAAAGACGGCGGTTCGTAAGAACAAGGTCAAGCAGCAGACATTGCGGACAACAAAGCTACAGACTGGCAGAGGGCGAAAACGACTTCCCACTGACCAGGATGACCGCCAACTCATTCGAATGTCACTCAACAACCCTAGGATGACATCAACTGACCTACAAAAAGAATGGCAAACGGCAGCTGGGGTGAAGTGCACGGCGAAGACGGTTCAAAACAGGCTCCTCGGGGCAGGGCTGAAGTCGTGCAAAGCTAGAAAAAAGCCCTTCATCAATGAGAAGCAAAGAAGAGCCAGGCTGAGGTTTGCAAAAGACCATAAGCATTGGACCATAGAGGACTGGAGTAAGGTCATCTTCTCTGATGAGTCCAATTTTCAGCTTTGCCCAACACCTGGTCGTCTAATGGTTAAACAGAGACCTGGAGAGGCCTACAAGCCACAGTGTCTCGCACCCACTGTGAAATTTGGTGGAGGATTGGTGATGATCTGGGGGTGCTTCAGCAAGACTGGAATCGGGCAGATTTGTCTTTGTGAAGGACTCGTGAATCAAGCCACATACAAGGTTGACCTGGAAGAACACTTGCTTCCTTCTGCTCTGACAATGTTCCCCAACTCTGAGGATTGGTTTTTCCAGCAGGACAATGCTCCATGCCACACAGCCAGGTCAATCAAGGTGTGCATGGAGGACCATCAGATCAAGACCCAGTCATGGCCAGCCCAATCTCCAACCTGAACCCCATTGAAAACCTATGGAATGTGATCAAGAGGAAGATGGATGGTCACAAGCCATCATACAAAGCCGAGCTGCTTGAATTTTTGCACCAGGAGTGGCATAAAGTGACCCAACAGCAATGTGAAAGACTGGTGGAGAGCATGCCAAGACGCATGGAAGCTGTGATTGAAAATCAGGGTTATTCCACAAAATATTGATTTCTGAACTCTTCTTAAGTTAAAACATTAGTCTTGTGCTGTTTAAAAATGAATATGAACTTGTTTTCTTTTTATTATTTGAGGTCTGAAAACACTGAATCTTTGTTGTTATCTTGACCAGTTGTCATTTTCTGCAAATAAATGCTCTAAATGACAATATTTTTTATTCGGAATTTGGGAGAAATGTTGTCATTAGTTTCGAGAACAAAAAGAATGTTCATTTTAACACATACCTTACCTATAAATAGTAAAACCAGAAAAACTGATAATTTTGCAGTGGACTGTTAATTTTTTCCAGAGCTGCATATATATATATATATATATATATATATATATATATATATATATATATATATATATATATATATATATATATATATATACATACATATATATATATATATATATATACATACATATATATATATATATATACTGTATTAGCAAATACCACCCATTGCTTCACTGATGGTAATACCAAAGGAGGAAAGGAGAAAAATATGGGGGAAGAGGGAGAGACAGGAGGGGAGAGAGTGTGGGTTGAGTGAAGAGATAGAGGGGATAGTAGGGAGGGTACCGAGGAGGAGTGGGTGAAGGTTAGACAGTGTGAGGTGAGAGGAAGGGAAGGCAGACGTGCGGTGGAGCATTCATTACGATTCATACTGTCTCATCAAAATGATTCTGTATGGAATAACAGTGAAGATCGAAACAAAATAATGTCTGAAATCCATTTTCTTCCGGTCATACGAGCAACAGAGGCCGGAGACAAATTCCCTTCCAGAGACAAACTCCCGTCCAAACATAGATTCCACCCAGGCGCTCCGTAGCCAAGCTGTCGGGAGACAAACACCGCCCGGACGCGTCCGCAGACAAACACTGGCTGATAGACGCATCCGGAGCCAAGCTGGCCAGAGCCAAACAGTGCTCAGACACGTCCAGAGACAAACTCCTGTCTGAACATAAACACCACCAGGACACGTCCGGAGACAAATCCTGCCCAGACACGTGCAGAGACAGAGACAGGGACAGGGACACACACAGAGAGAGAGAGAGAGAGAGAGAGAGAGAGAGAGAGAGAGAGAGAGAGAGAGAGAGAGAGAGAGAGAGAGAGAGAGAGACGAGAGAGAGAGAGACAGAGAGACAGAGAGACAGAGAGACAGAGAGACAGAGAGACAGAGAGACAGAGAGACAGAGAGACAGAGAGACAGAGAGACAGAGAGAAAGAGAGACAGAGAGACAGAGAGACAGAGAGACAGAGAGACAGAGAGACAGAGAGACAGAGAGACAGAGAGAAAGAGAGACAGAGAGAGAGAGAGAGAGAGAGAGAGAGAGAGAGAGAGAGAGAGAGAGAGAGAGAGAGAGAGATGGGGTAGGGGAGTTAGCAGTAAGAATATGCTATGCTGAATGAACAGCACGCGCACGCGCACGCGCACGCACGCACGCGCACGCACGCACACACACACACACACACACACACACACACACACACACACACACACACACACACACACACACACACGTTGTTGGCTGATGTCAGCAATTTTTCGGGAATCAGCAGGTTGGAGTCAGTATGATTACCAACTACAGTGCTTACTGGTACAACCCAGAAACCTTGAGTAGCTTTCGCTGTAAAACAACATTGCATTTATATCGACATTTCAGGGATATGTTCACAAACATTATTCTTTATAAACAGCTGCCTGTGACTGGTGGAAAAATATTTGGTTTGTTAATTCAGAAAACACCTTAATATGCCAAACGGCATGGAAATCAGGCATTATTTCACAACAACTCACTCAGGGTGACAGAGCACGAACCACTGACTCAGGGTGATGGAGCACGAACCACTCACTCAGGGTGATGGAGCACGAACCACTCACTCAGGGTGATGGAGCACGAACCACTCACTCAGGGTGATGGAGCACGAACCACTCACTCAGGGTGATGGAGCACGAACCACTCACTCAGGGTGATGGAGCACGAACCACTCACTCAGGGTGATGGAGCACGAACCACTCACTCAGGGTGATGGAGTACGAACCACTCACTCAGGGTGATGGAGCACGAACCACTCACTCAGAGTGATAGAGCACGAACCACTCACTCACGGTGATGGAGCACGAACCACTCACTCAGGGTGATGGAGCACGAACCACTCACTCAGGGTGATGGAGCACGAACCACTCACTCAGGGTGATGGAGCACGAACCACTCACTCAGGGTGATGGAGCACGAACCACTCACTCAGGGTGATGGAGCACGAACCACTCACTCAGGGTGATGGAGCACGAACCACTCACTCAGGGTGATGGAGCACGAACTACTCACTCAGGGTGATGGAGTACGAACCACTCACTCAGGGTGATGGAGCACGAACCACTCACTCAGAGTGATAGAGCACAAACCACTCACTCTGGGTGATGGAGCATGAACCACCTGCTTAGTGTGACGGATTACGAACCACTTGCTCAGGGTGACGGAGCACGAACGACTCGCTCAGGGTGATGGAGCACGAACCGAGTTGCTCAAGGTGACAGAGCACGAACCACTCGCTCAGGGTGATGGAGCACGAACCACTCAGGGTGATGGAGCACGAACCACTTGCTCAGGGTAACAGAACACGAGCCACTCCCTCTGAATGAGGTGGCGTGGAAAATGCGTCCGCAGAGAGGGAACGGTTCACTCAGAATGACGGAGCACGGTACCGCTATCGACAATATGTGCTCGGCAAGTGGCTTAAGCACTCGTGCAAGTACTCCAATTAAATGTTTGATAAGGAAGGGTTGGCCAGACTGTTGCAGCATACCATAGAGGATACCTTTAACTTTAAAGCCCATGTTCACAGCACACACAGCAGCTAATGAAATAAAATGATTTATCCATGAAAGAGTTGCAGCATAAAGCAGGACAACCCTGGAGACATCGCAAAGTTCAATGCCCGTGAAATAAACATTGCAAAAAATCAGCCATTTTGCCTGCTCATCTGTGCATGTGTCACGTGGTACATCAGTTCGAGGTCCACGCAAATGTTAAAACTTGTATTTTTTAAACGTCCATTTTTTTAAACCAAATTTGCGTTGATTCCCTGTGAAGCACTTCGTGAAATCTTCGAAAATATAGACACAGATCTGGCAGACGCTTTGGAAAGGCAGTGCGGCTGGGGGACAGGACAGGAGGTCCAGCAGTGAATGCATTAAATTATACAGCTCAATGAAGCTGGTTAATTTTGGCACATTCCTAAATTTTTTGTTCACTCAATATAATTCTCCAAACATCAGAAAAAGATGTTTAATGCTTTGGAAATTTCACATTTTCTTGTGTATGCATGGCGGAGGGAACATTGTCTTGCTTGTTTAAAGTAAATAGGTATATCAGCTTTGTTATAGGACTCAGTATTTTTTTTAATTATCAGATTTCACAACAGATTTCGACACTTGTTTAATCAGGACGATATCCGATCCTCAAAACCGAAAAAAAATTTCGATGATATACTGTACTTTAATTAGTCCATGAGAGTAGATCGTGGAAAATCGTCTCATACAATGAATGAAATCGCTCCAAACTCCTAATTAGAAAACTCATAGTCCTGACAGAAGCGATGTATACAGAAATTATTAGCAATGATGAACAGGCATTCGATAATATGAGTGAGTATAGCGAGAAATAAACGAGATCATAAATAAATCGCTGTGGCCTGCTCCAAGTCAAGGCATGGTTGAGCAGGCCAAAATTTGTGTGGCATGTTTCAATTTCCTCTGTCACTCTTTACTTATATCCCTTCTTATCTCTCTCCCCCATCCCTTCTTATCTCTCTCCCCCATCCCTCTTAATCTCAGCACCTCTTTACAGCACATCCATACACGCAAACAACATGCATTACAAAACCAACAATTCATTACAAGCACCATTTCATTACAAATCCAATAGCCATCAGAAAGAAAGTGGTGGGGGACCAGGGGTTGTGAATCACTTTGATGACAGAAAGCACCAAAACATCCAGGGCCCGATGGAGCAGGAAGGACCGCATACGGGTGGGGTTATCAGAGGATGGTGTCCCCAAGCCGGGATCTCATCCAATGAGCACGGCTTGGCAACAGCCATGTTCCAATGCAAAGGCCGTGCTGTGAGGAACAAGCTGCACTAGGACACTGACCATACATCTGTGAAGGGCTTTATAAGTCTGGGTCACCCAGAATTTGAAGCTGTGCTGTGTCCAGGGAATATCAAGTGCCAGAGAAGTCATACAGGAATGAGCCAAGCCACTGTGCAGACAGGCTCTGTCGGGAATGAGAGCGAACGAGCCGCGGAAGGTGTTCTGACAATCTGCAGAGCTCTTTTCTCTGGACAGACCGGCGATGACACACTGATTCATATATCTTTCTTTTGCTTTTCCCAATTCGAATTGTTTACTCGGAATGCACAAAGAGCCATCAACGATTTCCCTTCGAATCGTTCAGAGCAGGGGTGATGATAAACAATCACGATTTCCTCCACACGTTTTGAAGCATTCACCACATTACACAGAGCATTACACCATAACCTTCTCTTCTCCCCCCCTCCCCTTTTCAGATTTGGACCACGCAAGCCCACAGGCTTGCATCGGGTGAGCGAGGGGCTGCCAACAAGCCCCACCTTCTTTATCTTTCTGTCTATCACCCTGACTTATCTAAATACCCGGGGCAAATGAGGCACCTGTGTCTGTATATTCCATGATAATGTGATTGTCGAAGGAGGCTTGCGTGTATAAGGGCAAGACTTTCTTTTGTGATACTGCATTGCTTGTAAATATGTGCTTTTGTTTAACAAGACCTATCGTTTACAATCTGCTCGATTTTCTCTTTCTCCATTGGTTAGACACTAGTGTGCAACTCGTGGATGGAAGTTTTGCCCCTCTGATTCACTGTGATCAGATGAGGAGACATCCCACTTATGGTTATTCTCAGCCATACTTAATTGAAAAATATTGGTTGGGCATTGAGAGCATGGTTCCCTATCTCGGAGGATTAGCTTGCCGAGAAGGTAATGCGGGAAGTGGACGTGAGGACCTTACCTCAGTTAATCGTCTCCGATGGCGTCCATGGTCATGCAGCAGAGTTATCTGCGGCTCGTCGGCTTCAGAGTCAAAGGTTGGGAAGTTGGTCCGAGAGGCCAGTCGTGACCCGGCCGGCAAGCCCGTAACAATATGTTATGAACTTGAAAATAATTTAATATCTGCAAATTAATCTACTCCTATTGGAAATCAAGCTTGTTTACAATGCACAGCCTTCCTGAGTATATGGAGTACAGTCGATATCTGAGAAGGAACTCTCAATGTTGAAGTACATTGATCTGCGTGCAAACTCTCACAGGCACACAGACAATAACCAATCCCATCTGGTTTGAAACGGGCGAGGTGAAAAAAGCAGTTTTCAAGACCTTACTGCAAATACAATTAGGAGAGAAAATAATGAGTTCAGCTGAATTGTTTCATCAAAAGACGAGATAAAAAAAAAAATTAATTAAACAAGGTGGTCAATTTGAAATGGAAAAATTGGAGAATATCTTTGGTGTCGTCAGAATAGAGCGACCAAGCGTGTGAAAGGTTAGAGACCAAGGTGCCTCGCATTCCTTACCTGCTCTTGGGAGAGAAAAGGTAAATAGACCAGTCCTTTCTGGTGCTGCAGAATGCTGGGTGATATTTCTGAAGCCTTTGCCTCAAGCGCTGCCAAAGACCCTGCAAACAAGCAACCACAGCCTCGATTCTTTTTCCGACAAAATGTATACATTCAGAATTTCAAATTTTGTTCCCCCCTTTCCAACACACCCTCTCATTTGCTGATACAACCCCAACTAATCTGACAGTGCTTGCCAATTTCTAATCCTGTAAACACCGTCTCGAGTGTGTCTGTCTCTGTCTCTGTCTCTGTCTCTGTCTCTGTCTCTGTCTCTGTCTCTGTCTCTGTCTCTGTCTCTGTCTCTCTCTCTCTCTCTCTCTCTCTCTCTCTCTCTCTCTCTCTCTCTCTCTCTCTCTCTGTCTCTCTCTCTCTCTCTCTCTCTGTGTCTCTCTCTCTTTCTCTCTTTCTCTCTCTCTCTCTCTCTCTCTCTCTCTCTCTCTCTCTCTCTCTCTCTCTCTCTCTCTCTCTCTCTCTCTCTCTCTCTCTCTCTTGTCTTTCCAATAAAGTCTTAAAGCAGAAGCATGTGTGCAAAACTGATAATGAAACACAATGAGAAAACAATCTGAGTGAAGGCAGGTGTTCGTCTGTGTCGGTGGACTGGTAGAATGATGCATCCAAAGCTCTCTTCTGCTCCAACGAAGGGTTAACCTCTCAAATGTCAGCTTTTCCTACCTCCCACAGCGGTTAGCATTCCCCGATCAACATCCTGTTGATTTCATCCACTGATAATTAAAAGTGAGCTTCTTTAAGAGTTGTTGTCTTGGTAATTTTTCGAGACACCTTTGTTTTTTTTTTTTATATTTCAAATTTTGTTTGTCACGATATTAAACATTGCTGTCAAAACCAAGCCTCATTGGTAAATTGAGCCAGCAAGTGAGCCTACAGGAATGCGCACTCGTTCCTGAGCAGTCGAGCCTGAGTTTGAATCGTGGTCTAGCTATAAACTGCCATCCTGGTGTTTCGCAGGAAAGACGTCAGGCATCGATGTGTGTGACGTCCCTGAGATAGACATTAAACTGGGCGTCTGGTGTGCTCGCATTGCCTGATGAACGTGAGAGATCCCATGGAGTCCTTTTGTGAAGAAGAGGCAAGTTATCGCCGGTATCATGAACAAATGACAAATTCCTGTCCGAATGTGTACAGGGGCAACTGCATCGGTGGCACAGCAACTATTCAGTGTCGTGATGCAACTCGTGGGCTGAATTCAGAAAAATAATTTCAGGCCAATAGGTGCATTCGCCAACTACAACATTTGGCAAATTTAGATTTTTTTTTTTTTTTTTAAAGGAACATCTTGTATCATTGAAAACTCAAAGCAAAATAACAATGGTGCAAGAGGATCATGAAAAAGGGCAGATTTTTTTTCCCCCATTCATTTGTATGCAGAACTTGCTGGTGAATCATTTCCGAGATGGTGGCTGGGTTGTTGATGCAGGGGGCACTTTGCAAATTGGGAAATGAACGGGCTTCTGGAAAACAATCACAGACTATTGGTGAAAACCACCCGGGGGACTTCAACGTCCCGAACAATCAATGCCGGTACACGGGTCCCCAGCTTGACGTCCCATCCAAAGGACAGCTTAGTTAGTGACTTTATATCTTGCCCACATAACACCAGGGTGACAAGTTGTCGTCAAGTAGTGAATGGGATCCAGAGGAGACAGCTCGAAGGCAGCTGCATCACCTCTGAGCTGTCTTGCCAGGAGTGAATTAACAGGAGTGATTAAGAGCAGATGAGGAAGGAGTAGTCGCAGTGGTTTTGATGTGGTTCCCGAAGGACGGTTTTCAAGGATCGTTTTCTCTACTTTTGGAGTCCAGAATACATTTTCAAATGTCACTTGATTTTCTGACTCATGTCCCACAAATGCACGCCATCTTTTCACAAGGGAATTTCATTCATCAACTGGTAAATGTGCATTCTTTACCTGCAATTGTATGTGTAGTAATAACATTTTATGAATTACTAGCACAGTGCACCCCTGTCCTATGGGAGATCTGATAAAAAAAAATAACACCCCGAAACACTAATTGGGGCCATGATGATTCCATGTGGCAAGTCTGGATGTAATCGGCCAAGAACTGCAGGAGGAGTAACGTGACAAACAAACAAACAAACACACAAACACTGGGCCATGAATTATAGTCAGAACAAGAATATTAAGAAAATAAATGCAGAATACGTGAGCATTAATTGGACTCAATGGTGTAATGGGTATAGCGCCGGCTCTAAGTCTGGGAGGTCAGTGGTTCAAACCCCGGTTTAGTCATTCCAAAGACTTTGAAATGGTGCGTGCTGCTTCTTGCTTGATGCTCGGCATTTAAAAAGGATAGAGCATGGACAAACAACCATTGGTTGGCGACCATTGCGCAGGCTTAAGGGGCCAATGGCCGTCTGCTGCATTGAAGTTCCTTGTTAGGGAACTCTATTCTTAGAAAGAGAATTCAAATAGAGTATTTTGGTCGTATGCAGTTTAGTTGAAGGCTTCCTCAAGTGTTACACACACGAGTTCGGATCAAAAAAAAAAGAATTACTGTTTGCAGAACTTTGCAAAGCTGGTCAGAATACCACATATGTGTACATCCAGTTGGCTGGACGGTCGAGAGGTATGTACACTCGCCTCTAAGCTGTCTAGCCTGGGTTTGAATCCTGACCCAGCTATAAAATGCCATCCCAGTGTTTGTCCCTCGGATGGACGTTAACTGAGCGTCCTGTCTGCCAGCATTCATTGGTGGATGTTAAATAGTCGATGATGTCCTTCACGAACAGTCAGTGAGATATCGCCAGCAACTTGAACAAATTACAAATTCCTGCCATAACCAGCAGAGGGGATTACATCAGCAAGACAGCCATGCCCACAGCCAATGATGCTACCCCACAGCCTTGTTCTGCATACGAATGAAGAAGAAAAAGTATACATCTCAGCTACCCCCTCCCGTTGCCCATATCCCCCAATAATATACTTTGGTATCTCATTTAAGGGAAAAAGAGAAAGAAGTGAAAGAAGAAGGGGGAAATTACATCATCGTCTGTGTCGTCCGCTTGCTCTTCAGCATTGATGTCACTCAACGGTCGGCCATTGCAGTGACCACCATCACTGGCTGGCGCTGAAATGGACCCCATGATCACCAGCTCAGGTTCAAAGTGCCCATCAAAGGAATGGCTTTGAAAAGGATGCTGAAGATCCCTGGATTTCTCAACACAAGCCTTTCTGTTAGTTCTTTCCATGTCTTTGTGAGGATCGGCTGCTAATCTTGCTATGCTCTGCTCTCGTCCTTTGGCTTCCTGTTCAACTCCCTCTTCATCTTCCTCGTCCGAAGTGGAAGCTGCCGTCCCGGATGCCGAGAGAAGAGATGCTCGCTCTCCTGCGGCTGTACGTTTCTTAAGACTTGGTGCCCGGCTCAAGCTATTCCAGCTTGCTCTGCGACTGGTCCAAGATGTTCCTCGCCCAGGGCAAGGGGAGCTATGTATGCTCAGCTGGAGGAGAAGACCACACAAAGTTAGAAGTATAATGGTAAAACGAACTGAACAAATGTTTATACCTTGTGTGAACCTCTTTCTTTAGATATCCATCCAAACACAATTTCGTTTTAATTGCACAAATAACCTGATCGATGTTTGCACATATAACTTGGAAATTAAATCCTTCTAATTATTCCTTACAGAAGATCGTCGGTCTAATGAAGCGTGACTGCCATGCCTCGAGGTGGACAAGCTGGGAGGGTAGTCCAGATGTGGGGACCCTTGTGGTGTTCCCATAGGTGTAGCTGCTGTGTGGGTGATAATGGGTGGACCAAGGGTGTTCTTGGTGTCCGTGTGTCCATTTGGAGTCATCACTAAAGATGGGAGACCATACAACATGGAACATATACAAGAGCAACGGTCACACCTGTACTTCGACATGTGCATTGTTCACTTTTGAGGAGCATGTATGCGAGTTTCTTACTTGTCATCATTGGTGTAGACTGGCTCTTCACCGACTCGTCCTCGTAACTCCCAGAGGCCTTTTCTGAGCAGGTGTCAGACTTGATGGTGTCTCCCTTCACACGGATGTATAAACATGATATTTGAGGAAATACTGTCAATGTTGAAGGTCTCACAGGTTATTTGCTGCTGGTCAGCAGGGTGGCAAGGCTACAATTGCATCACCAACCATAAGGTAATGAAAACACTCCCCCAAAAAAGCCTAGTCAGCAAGGAACGAATGAATAATTGATTTTTCATGAATACAAGGTTAGAAGTTAGCAAGTTCATTGGCATTGTGTATTTTCTCCTTATTTTGGACAACTGATTTTGCAAGATAAGTGGTAAAGCCCAAAATGTGAGAAAACAATATTTGGAGGACAAGTGACAGATTTGTGTACAATTTCAGCCATTAAAATCATTTGGTGCTCAAACATGTAGGGGATAATAATTTTAGATCAGGAACATTTGATGACTTTCTGTTAATCACCAAAATCTCCCCTTCAGAAATACTTCACGGAACGTAAGGTGACGGTGCAACAGGTTGCGACTGCAAATACAAACGATGCCAATTCTTGTTGATTAATTACCCGGGGAGGCGTAATAACACATATCGGTTCAACGTACAGAAAAATTAACGAAGAAATAACATTGGTTAAAGCAACGTGGAGAAAATTAACAATTCCTGCATTTCTGGCAGACCAATGCACAGATGAACAACTACCCAGCACACCTGGAGCAAAAGTGGGATGAAGCAATTGGTTCACTTTGTCCGTCTGTCTTTCCACAATTGTCAGTTTATGATCGAAAAACAACTTCATTTCAATTGAACATTACATTTTGAAGACGAATCGGAAAACAAATCTGTGGTTTTGCAGAACTTTGGCTCTGAATTCGACCTGATCGCTCATGCACGGAGAGGATCGAGATAAGTGTTTTACTCTGTCTGCCTGCCTGGCAACTAAACAAAATTGAAAATCACTCCAAACAGGAAACTTACTGTTTTAGGGATGTTATAAAGGACACAAACAACAGGCACGAAGAACCGATATAACATGTTAAATAAGGTGGTTTGAAAGACACTACAACTTCCGGAAAACAAAAAAATTCTCCAAACTTCAAAATCTTAATTTTATTCCAATTGAATTATATACTTGAACACTGGAGAACACAAATCACATTTTTTGTCACTTTCAAATCCCCTTCCATTCAGCTATGGCATTTTACGTCATCACGACAAATCAAATGTGCAGCTCGCAGACCCCGCGCATATCCTTGTTCTCAAGATTTCCCAGGGTAAGGTGTTCTATGAATTCAAGTTTTGTGAAAGCTTCGTGGAAGGTTTCTGCATTGTCATTGTTGGTTGAAGGTCTATGCATGATAATCTAACCTCAGCACTTCAACGTCATCGAATATTGACCACAATGTTTATTTTGACAGCTAAAATTTTGACTTGAATGTTTCAATGGTCTCATTACATTTAAGTAACTGTTTTTTTTCTGTACAAGTAAGAGTAGCTGTCCTCAAAGTCTCTTTTTTCCTGGAAGTGGCTGTTTTGCACTTTTTTGATTCAAGTAAGAGAAGCGAACGTGAAAAACTGTCAACAAATGCGAATCTGATTATTAGCTGCATAATTGTTTTTCAACAAAGTATATTACTGTACAGAGTGCTCTTAAAACAAACAGATTGATTCCACAAACAATTCAACAAAAGCAGAGGAAGAGGGCTGAATAGGAAGGCCAGGACTGCATTTGGCACAACACCAAGTGATCAAAAACACAACTTGAGCAAATATAGCCCAGTGAGTTAGGGTTAGTGCTCTGGGTTTGATGTTAGAGTTAAATTTGGTCTGAGTGTTTGTATCACCTGTGTTGGGATTGATGAATGGAGTCAAAGAAATCCAAACACGACAGACAAAATGGGACTCAGGCGGGCACGACAGTCAAACAGGGAGAGTGTAATTACACTCAGCCAAATTGACAGGACCAAACGCTATCCAGCCAAATGCATAAAGCCAGCTGCAGATTGGGAATCCTCCATCGATCCAAGTCTTTCCTTGAAAAAAAAACAGAGGCACTCACAGTTTACAAGGCCTTTGTCCATAACTCAATGGCGTACTGCTCGCCACTATGGGCTGATGCTGAAGCTGAAACTTCACCAAAAGTGCAGTTTGGAAAACAAAAGTTGTTACTTTGAGTGTTTATCTTACTAGGACTCGTTGGTACATCTATCGTCGCTCTAACGTCGCTCGGTTCGTATTCTGGAGAAATTGAAGTGGAGTTAAATGGAAAAATGTTTCATGGGCCTCAATGCATGAGAGCTGAGTCGAGCAAGATGTCTGGAAAGGCGGTGAAAGGTTTTCTTTTGATCAGGAATGCTTGCCATTGTTGTGATAACGCACTCAAAGACGTAACAAAACACACAATGTTTCTTGCGTTTGCTCAACTGTTTTTTTGAACAAAATCAATTTTGTTTCGTTAGATTCCGGACAATTGTGAACAAAAACATTGTCCATTTCTCCCTGAATTCTTGTCCACAAAAAAACACCCATAACCATCCCATTTGCAGTAATGCCTGTGCAATATAAACCCGCAGGCATGCCTCAAGCCAAGAAATGTTCAGATTGATCGTGGTGGTAGGGATGGCGTCAAAAATTGTTCCCTTAAGTGAAATTGCTAATTTGCACACAGAGCACCAAATTCCAAAACGGTGTTGATGTATTTATTCATCAACTGATTCTCTTCAAACCTGAAGAATGTGTGCAGCTTGGGGGTGGATTAAAAAGGAAAGAAAGACGATTTACAAAACCTTGCCGAAAAGCCATTTCATCCTTATTCATAAAATGGATAAAATGAGCTCATCGGATCCAAGCGTTTTATCACGTGATGTGGATGGCTTAAAAAAAGAAAGTCTTTAAAAAAAATTTGTCGAGGAGTTTTCAGCAATTTAAGTTTACAGTATCGACTGCACATTTTGGCACAAAATAAAGTCTCATGCCCAGAACAGACAGTCCTGGTGTACCCATTCCGAACAAAATGGAACGCCAAATCCAAATTTCCCCTGTGAGCTGTCCAAGAAATGATCTTGGTAATTAGGACAAGGTACAATTTCCTGTTGATATGTGTTGGACTTTGCTGCTGAGCCACTTCAGACCCGAAACAGGCTTTGTGAACGTAATCTGTTCAGTGCACAGGATTGAATGCTCCTTGCTGCCCTGATGCATCCCAAACTCGCTTTAGACCCATCTGATGGTTTCTCAGAGCTATGATTGTGCCCTTCATATTTTGAAAATTGCAAAACATTGGCATTTCTTTGTATTTGCCAATAAATATATTTAAAATTTTTGGAATATCATTTCACTCGAATTTCAATCGATGACTATGTGTAAACTTTCATGGAATGGCCCACACTGATCAGATTCCCACCCAAAACTGGCAGCTACTGGTCAAAAATGGGTCTCTGTGGACCGTTCTCGACATTCCATGTTTTATGTTTGAAATGCTATTGTCGTTCCTTTCCATTCATAAGCATTATTTTGCCATTGCCTATTTAATTGTTACAAGTTGCAGTTCATGAAAACTGCGACGAGAAGCTTGTGAAAATGCATATGAACCGAGCATATTGTTATGAAAATGGAAATAAGTCAAACAAGTCTGGAGACGGCGATGGTTCACGAGCAATGTACATGGTTCGTCTTTTTTATTTTTTGACCTTCGAGGGGACACCACGGGCAAACTGGCGGGAATCTGGAAAAACGTAAATGATGAAAGTTGTGGTACTCGAAGAGCACTACTTGCATAGCAACTTTCATTCGAAACAGTTGAAAACCCTAGGAGCTCGATGCCTAATTTATTGATTTTTTTGACATTTTCGAAGTTCGTGACCTTGTGACCTTGACCTTGGGACGAAAATGAAAAATCGAGCCCCGTGGGGCAGGTGCCATTGGGCTAACCAAATACTGAAACCCCTGCCCCATTCGACAACCCCCTCAGAGAAGATGTAACTTGAAACCGGCTACCCCCTAAAAACACATGTTTTTGGGCGTTGCTCCACCCATAATGGGCGCAGCATGACCATTCTCCAGAAAACACAACTCGATCATGATACAAACCTCGCACCCTAATTTTATCAAGATCGGATCAAAACCCACGGAGCTATGCTCGGGACAGACAGACACACACCCATAACGAATATAGTGGTCACTTACTGACTCGTGAAATTACTGACATATGCAACTTACTTTACACTTACTAAGTTTACTTACTGACACTTACTGACATATGCATCTTGCCTCCAGAGTCGAGTGAGGAGTTCAATGAACTGTTGCTTGTTCTCATCATTGCTCAAGAAGAACTTCCAATCTGCAGGTTTTTTTTGTGTTTCCTCCCCTTCAGAATCAGTTTGTCCCCGGATCCTCTCCTGAGTCGTTCCATCGCCTTCACAGAGTTGGGTACGAAGCTATCTGTGCTAAACACGTCACCTGACTTCGGCAGGATGGTGAACACTTTTTCGCATATCTGGCTGAAATTACTTGGTATCTCCTTTCGGAAGTAGAAACAGGCATTGCCATCGAAAATGACAAGTGTTTCGTCATTCGGAGGTTCCTGGCCATATTTGGCCCATGGCCTATCATATTTCAAGAAACATAAGGTAATTAAAACCGTTTCTCACTATCATTAAATAGTCTGTCCCTGCAATAAAATTCATATAACGTCAAATATATTCATTGAGGAATACGGAGTGTTGATTTTGTGTTCATTCGAAAGATAGGGAATATAGATTCAAATGTATATAATTTCATTTAGATTTAATGTACAACACTGTTGGACATATACAGATTATCAGAATGCAATTATCTTCAATTTGATGCATCACACATGTATATTGGATATGTTTTGGGCCTTCTGCACGCCATTTTGATTCCATCCGTAAATTGAATTCGACGCAAATCGATAAAGGTATAATTTTAGGGTACCCCTATTCAAAAGGTCAAAACAGGTAGTGCATCCCAAAGATTTCAAATGTTAACATTCATATTCGTGTTCAGTATATCCAGGGGATTCAGAAAAACACAGGTTTGCTGGGAGGTGCACGGTGGCCATATCTGGCCCATGGCCTATTTTGACTTTGAGAAGTGAGCTCTTGTAGGATGATATGTGCAACCACCTTTCTAAAAACACTTCTAGCCATACAATAAAACACTGCCACTCAAAACTTCCTGTCAATTGAGGCAGATTCGCTGTACCGTATTGTATTTCTCACTATACACGCTATACACTAACACATCTTACAAAGGTGGTGCTCCACACCAACAGTCGGACCATCTCCATAAGCTGATCAGATATTCAGCATAAAATCTGTGCTTCATTAAAAATCCTTTTGCCAATGTATGATAAAGATTCTGCAATGAAACTTAACTCCAGGCAACCAAAACCTGACAAAATGTTCATCCAAACATCGAGTTAACCCCATGTTGAATTTATGGACAATCCAATTAAAAGTCATCTTGCAAAGTCAAGGAATATTCTCTAATGATCTCACCAGGCAATTCAGCCTTAATACACCCAAAATCTGCATATTATGTGCTTAGAATGGACTTGGGGAAGTAATCTAGGTCGAGCTAAAATTGAAAAACCACACACAGAAGAGGAAGGAAAGCCGACCACAATACACTTTTAATCCATCGTGAACTTCATTAAATCTACAGGACTCACCTGCGCATTGTTTCTGCCCGTGGGCTGTCCAAAAATAACTTCTCAAATGTTGGATCATTCAGACATGGTGAGGGATGCCATTTTTTTTTTCAGCCTGCGTGCACCTGAGAGCGCTTCCTATTTTACATCATCGTATCTCAGGACTGGAGTTGTCATCACCAAGGGCGTGATGGGAGTGCAGGCTGCTTCTTGGTCTGTCCCTAAGAACCACTGAACCTCCTTAAAAATCAGCTTTTGTAGTTGTTGGCATTCTGCTGAAAGGTTGGGCACAAACTTGGCTAAGTAATTTAGAAAGCCGACAAAGTGTTGAATTGCCTTTTCATCAGTTGGATGCTGCGTCTCTGCAACAGCTTGAACATTTACTTGGTCTGGGGACAGTCTATCCGCTGTACATATGTGTCCCATATATTTGACTTCGGACATTCTCAGCTGTGGTTTCTTCTTATTCAGCTTTAGGTTCCTTTGGCGTGCTCTCTCCAGCAAGCTCACCAGGAA
Source organism: Eptatretus burgeri (assembly GCF_056783735.1). Lineage (NCBI taxonomy): Eukaryota > Metazoa > Chordata > Myxini > Myxiniformes > Myxinidae > Eptatretus > Eptatretus burgeri. The sequence goes on along the minus strand of NC_140966.1, from coordinate 97,727,852 downwards.
TACGAGCAGGTCTTCAACGATGGCCTCTACACCTGGAAGATCATCAATAATCTCGTGTTATCTGCTTTGGTATTCTTCTGGAGCAGTCGAAATTCCAAATAGAATGTACTTCCATCTTCATCTGCCAAATGAGGGACAGAACTTCAACAGACAACTGCTAGGTTCATCAAACTGAACGTGATAGCAGCCATCCTTTGCGCCTAAAGTTGTGAACACTTTAATTTTGGCCAGTTTTGGCAAGACCCCTTCTGTTGTCATCGGGAAGTGAGACCTCTTTCGAGCTTTGTTCAAATCTCTCACATGGATGCACACTCTCAGTTTGCATGGTTATTTCACATCCACCATACTGCTTTATTTATTTATTCGTATGCAGCCTCTGGCTGCTTGGCTGCACCATTTTCTGGGGGTGCGGCTGTGCCGATGATGCAATGCTCCTTGTTACTAGCAAGCTGGTACTTATTTTGCCAACTTCAGAAGGATGTCAGGCTGAATCAACCCAACTGGTGTTATTTTAACGGCACGACAGGGGCTTGAACTGAAGACCCCAATATATTAAGCCAGCCACCTTACCCGATAGAGAAAAACTAGGCCTACCACATCACTGATCCAGTTGATTGGTATGCTTACTTTTGCAATCACTCCCATTTTTTAAACTTCAGGCTGGAATTGAGCACAGCCAGCTGGAACTCTTCGTGGGATGTTCTGTGTTAGCTTCACCGTCTCATCCACTTCGAGCTGATATTCTCCTGGTAAGCAGCCTGGACCAGAGAAGACGTCTGTATAGTTTGTGAATATTTGCTGCATGGAGAGTGGCTCGGAGTTGGATCTGACCTTTATGCTGTGCATTTCTTACGGCAGAGTCAGTGTGACAAGCTCAAGCTTCTGGCTTGTATCAGCTGACAGTAAAGGTTTCTGTTGAATATCTACTATTTGGCACTGTGAACACTCCCGTCTCTCATTTACTGTTGCTTGCACCTCATTTTGGCCTCGGGGAGTGATAATCATCCCGTCATACAAACGTAACTTGATTCTGGTTAGTTCCATGTATGGGTCATCATCTTGCAGTGTGTTGCAACGATCATTGAAACTTATCAAGTTACAAATAGAACCCGCGTCGATCGAACATTGAATCTGCTTCATTGCTCCCCCATAATTACTTAGGGATAGCATTGGGTACGACTGTTTGCCTGCATATTGCACTGCTCCTTCCTTCCTATGCAGCACAAGACTGAGGGGCAGCAACATTGGCTGAGGGCACAGCTCTGCCGCTGATGCAATGCCCCGATACCAGTACACTGGTACTCATTTTG
>NC_140966.1:97711542-97716542 GCF_056783735.1 Eptatretus burgeri | reverse complement strand
CGAGAAGCAAGATGGCGTCTCAAGGCGAGCGGGAGCCGGGGGTATTAGAAATGGATGTAGAATGTGTAGAATCCATGGCTCAGGATGAAATCCCCGTGCAGGAAATGTTGATTGTGCAGGAACATGAACTCCCCCAACTGAGCCCAGGGCCCGAGGTGGGTGCGGCAGCGGCCGCGGTGTATGACACCTCCCCCCCCCCTCTCCACCAAGACCCTTCCCCAACCCCTGCCGAAACGGCTCACTTGAGTGCATCCGACATGGCCCAGCTATTCATCATGCTGGCACAAATGAATGCGGAAATAAAAAGCATGAACGAAAAGATCGATGCGAGTACACAGCAATTGAAGGAAGAAACGAAAAAGCTGCGGGGTGAGACGCAGAACATGGGCCGATGCCAGCAGGCGGGCATGAAGGCCGTGACAAAGGAAATAATAATAGTTGAGACAAGGGAGGTAAAGGGTGAAGAGGTGACAGAGTTGGCAGAGACACGGGAGACAGAAAAAATAGAGGAGAGACTGCACGATGAAGACGGGGTAAGTGACGCACACACACACACGGAGGTAGTGGAGGATAATGGGGGTGAGCTGGCGGACTGGGTAGAGACCCAGTGCGAGCAGCTGGATGGCCTCCTCCAGGAACAAGGGGAGGGAGTATTCCCCCTTGAGGCAAGTCACGACCAGGTGAGTTCGGTCGTGCTTTGCGAGGTTGAGAGGACGGGTGCTGTGGACAGGTGCTTGGAGAGCTTGGGGGGTATAGAGGCCCCGGAGACCCTTGTGGGGACACGAATCCCCAGTGTGGTTGTCCCTGTGTGTGTGGTGCAAGGTGTGAGTGCGTCCCCGTGTGTGGAAGCGACCCCGTGTGTGAGTGGTGTGGTGGCGATGGTGCCGGAGTACGTGCTTCCCAGCACGCCGTGTGTGGATGAGGCACGGAGTGTGAGTGAGGCACCGCGGGTTAGTGCCCCCGCGTGTGTGGGTGAGGCACCGTGTGTGGAAGAGACCGCGTGTGTGAGTGTCGCCGTGTGTATGAGTGAGGCACCGCGCGTGAGTTCCCCCGCGTGTGTGAGTGAGGCACGGAGTGTGGATGAGGCACCGCGGGTGAGTGCCCCCGCGTGTGTGAGTGAGGGACGGTGTGTGGATGAGGCACCGCGGGTGAGTGCCCCCGCGTGTGTGGATGAGGCACCGTGTGTGAGTGTCGCCGTGTGTGTGAGTGAGGCCGTGTGTGTGAGTGAAACGGCCAGTGTGAGTGAGGCACAGCGGTTGAGTGCCCCCGCGTGTGTGAGTAGTGTGGTTTGTGTGAGTAGTGAGGCACGCGTGAGTGAACGGCCGAGTGCAAGGGAGACCGTGTGTGTGAGAGAGCGGTATGTAAGGGAGATGTCGGTTGGCATGCGGGAGCACGCAGCCGCGTCTCCCCGTGTGAATGTGATGGAGTGGACTGTGTGCGTCGTAACACGCAGGTGTGCGTGTGTTGAATGGAGACGGAGACGGCGACATGGGAGGAAAGAAAGCCGAGTAGCGGCTGTAGTTGTTTCGCGGACCGTGCCGGGTTCACCCAGCAGTGAGCACGCGGTCCGTGCTGTGCAACGCACGAGACCACCACGTGCTCGCTTGCGGGAGTGAAGTCCCGGTCCGGAAACGCCAGCGGTGGATTTGCCGATCCCGCGGACGGACAAAGTTTAGGCAGGTAAATGGATTTGGACCGGACGGGTTCTCCACGCGATTGTGTGTGTTAAGCTCCAACGGGCAAAGCACATGTGTTCGCGTGGGGAACCCCTCGAGACGTGGGGCTTGTGTTTTTTTTTTGCGCACGGTGACGTCATGGCTGCACGTGTGGTTGGAATCCGGCAGGAGGGGTATCTCTGCCGGATGGTACCGTCCAAGGAGGGACGGGGAACACGTGCAGCTGCATGACGTCACGGGCAGGTGTAAAGTGCGCGAGCTCTGAGTTGCCGCGCAGGTGCTGCGCATGAAAAAAAAAAAAAAGCAAGCCTCACTTTCGGGTGTACAGGATTCCTGGGCAAGGGGTGAAAGACCCCCTTACCCTGGGCACAGGATGGAAACTAGTTAGGGGGAAGGGTTAGCTTAGTTAGACCGACTTCATGGGGCAGGGGTAAGTCCTCATGGAGTCCGTGGAATGGATTAGTTAGAGGGATTTAGATGAGATTTAGGTTGGGAAATAAAATGATTTATTTGGAGACAGTGACAGACTTATGAATGTGTAGTGGGGACGTAGCTTAGCTACGTAGTGTTAAAAGGAACGTGCTATAGTTTAAGGGACGACGTGGGAGCACGAGTTAGTTAGGGGATGTAGTTAGAAGGATGGCAGAGTTCAGCGGTGTGTGTGTTGAAGAGTTGGTGAGTTATGATGTGGAGACATGTTGAGTGAGTGAGGCCAGCGGGTCTGTGTGTATGGAGCGAATGGGGAATGCATGGTGCGATGAGTGATTGGGGGGAGGAGTGACTCCCGCCCAAGGGACCCCGGGGTCAGAGTAAAGTGAGTTAGCTGGGTTAGTCAAATTGAAAAATGGAGGTCGTTTTGCTGTTGGTGGGAAAGTAGGCTCGAGACCCATTTGGAGGGGTGCAGGCGCCCTGTTGACGGGCTTGGGAGCGTGGCTGCGAAAGGTGAGTATCGCTGAGTGGGTACCCCGGGCACCAGGCTAGTCGGCCGCGGTAGGCCATGGGTCCATAGGGGGCCGGGATAGAGTAGTGGGCACGGGTGCGCCTGCTTGGTGCGGGGGCCCGGGGCGCCATTAGCCGCGTGGGCAGTGTTGTGGGCACGGGTGACCCTCGGAAAGGGGCCCGGGAGGCCGGCCTGCCACGTGTGCGTTTCAGGGGAGGTGCCATGGGGGGCACTCCCCGGTGTTAGGGAGCTGGTAGGCTCGGAGGCAGTGTAGTGCCCGGGGGTGCCATAGCGGGAGATTCGGCAGAGGGTCGTGCCTGCCAAAGGGAGCCACGTGTCCCAGCCAGGAGACCGTGTGAGGGCACGGAGAGAAAATTGGGGGGGCGAGGCCCGAAATTGTGAGGACACCAACACAGGCGACGGGAATCTGGGTTGTTAGAACCAATAGTTTAAGCGAGAGGCGCTTGTTGAAAGCCCCGGGGTAGTTTAACAGTTAAATGGTTAGGGTAGATTAGGAGATGTACCCCTCCGCACCATCCATCCCCTCGCTCTCGTTGTGGGCCGCTGGACCCACTTTGGGTTCGATCGCTGAACTCTGGGGAGGCCATTCTGAGGCTTCGTTGGGCCTTGACACAGGACGTTAGCTCTCCCTTATTCCCCTCCGGGAAGGGAACGTAGGGGTTGGGAGTAGGCTAGGTGACAGAATAGGTTAGCCGAACAAGGACGATAAAGGGGGTTAGGGGACGATTTATAGTGGGGGAGTAAAAATAAAAACAACAAAAAAAATAAGTTGGGGCTAAATTGGGGTGTGACAAATTAAGGGAGTGGGTATGTACAGTGACAGGCAAAGGCGATAGGTGGGAGGGAGACAGGAAGGTAGGTCCGAGCCCGCCTTCCGGGTGGCCGGCGCCGCCGCACTCCCTCCGCCAACCTCCACTGAACGGCAAAGGCTGGCCAACTTCATCGGCTGGCCGTGTTTTGCGTCAAGGCCTGTGCCGGCCAGTTCATCTGCTGGCTGTTTTTCTTCAAGGCCTGTGCCGGCCAGTTCATCTGCTGGCTGTTTTTCTTCAAGGCCTGTGCCGGCCAGTTCATCTGCCGGCTGTGTTTGCCTGCAGCGGCCTTCTTCTTCTGCGGGCTGTGTTTGCCTGCCACCTTTGCCATGCCATGCCCACTGCCCACGTTCACCAGCCCCGTTCAATTTTTGCTTTGCCCCCCCTGTTCATTTCCATGTGCGCCAGGATCAAGGCACAGTTTGCAAGCTGCGAGAACTGCCCTGTTGGCAGCTACAACACGGGCCTGCAGTGGCAGCCCGTGCACCGTGTTTGTGTCCATGCATCCATTCGTTGTGCTCATTGCGTGTGCCACTTGAGCTGGCACGGAGACTGCATTTGTGCAGCCCATGCACCGTTGTGGTTCACTGCATTCAGTTCAAACCGTTCATGCATCCATTCGTTGTGCTCATTGCGTGTGCCACTTGAGCTGGCACGGAGACTGCGTTGTGCAGCCCAAGCACCGTTGTGGTTCACTGAGTTCAGTTCAAAAGGGAAGGCCTTGGACTGCGTGTGAGCAGCCAGCCACGTTCCCTGTCACCTGCATTGTTTGAGCCAGAGACTGCATGTGGGCAGCCTGGCTCCCTGCTAACTGCTTTCTTTTTGCAGAGTTCAGTGATCCTGGGCCATGGTTTAGTGTAAAATTTGTAAGTTAAGGTTAAGATGTACTGTAAATATGAGTGCGCCCCCGGCATGTTTGTCTTAGCGCCGGCAATTTTATTTCAGTCGTCCGTGTGAGTGAGTTTGTTTAGATAGTTACGCAGCCCTCAGGTTATTTATTTTGGGGACACGAATACCATGAATGTCGCACTCAGGGATCCGTAGGTAAAATGTACTAGGGGAAAACTACACATGATGGCACACGAAAATTTGACGACTCGGGACGAGTCTGTAAAAAGGGGAGGGGGTAGTGTTGTGGTTACCAAATTCGCAAACCACCATTCAGGTCCCTTAGGTGAGGTATCTCGGTAAGTGCATGTGTAGTTAGGCCCAAACCCGTTGTCTAGTGGGAATAAATGTTATTCATGCGTGCTGCGACTCTTCAGGATAGCCGTTTTTCTTTTACTATCTTTATTTTGGACCAACCGCCATGATTACCACCACAACCACAACATAAACCACCGACCACAACCACCGCTTCACCACAACCGCCACGACCTTCACGTCACACCTCGCAACCGTAGCATCGCCACCGTTCTTGCCCCGCTGTGGGTACCGGTGTTGGATTCGTGCAGAGCGCGCGTCGAACAGCGTGTACAAAATCACGGATTTTGTGCTTCAAAAACGGATCAAAAACGACACACGCCCACTTTTTGCCGTCCAATCGGTGAGCGA
>NC_140966.1:97611542-97704042 GCF_056783735.1 Eptatretus burgeri | reverse complement strand
ATCAATCATGTAAACCTCTGTAACAATGCACATTGTCATAAAGCTTATATGTATATGTATATATGTATATATATACATATATATATATATATATATATATATATATATATATATATATATATATATATATATATATATATATATATTGTATGCACGTCAGGTTCACCCAAGTAATTATTGCTTGCAATCTGCAAGCGTGCCCCACTATTAATATAATATTTGTCTCATTTGTTGGAGCAATGTTAATCCAATAAGCTGAGATGATGACATTTTGATTTCTTCAGAACATGAAGTTAGTTAGCTTCATCATTCCAAGAACAGCAGTGAACTGCATCGAACATTGCATTGTTTAAAACACATGTAATCCCCAGCTAAATTGCCTGGTGTTTCCGTGGTGAATTAATCGATTACATTTTCAGGGAACATGCAGGGACCCAGAGCTCTCTCTGTATGCTGGCTCAGATGGAGCAGGAAGCAAAGCCCAAGCGCTTCGTAAGACATGCATCTCCACATGCCAGGCAGCAGGGCAGGGTACAAGGCGAGGGTGGGGGTGTAGGTGAGAGGGGGTAGTATGTGCTCACACCGTGCAGGATTGTCAAACAGATCCGGAAATCATATCCAAAGTCACGTGCTTCACTTTCAGCAAGCTGTGTCCACAAGCAAGGAAAATTTCGGTCTCCGTCTTCAATTTGGCAATGAATCAATCAAACTTTGGCCAATTTCACTGCAGCACTTTACCCGACTGCTCACAGAATTTCTCGCTGCGCTGAGGTCTGCTTCTCTGGCCGTTTACAGAGCAAACTGCTTTATGCTTCAATTTTAGGGTCAAAAGAGATCAATGTTATGAGCCACAGGGCACACTGGGCCATAAACTCCGGAAAGATCTGGATGGAGACCTATAAGTGCTTTTTGAGGCATAAAGATATGGGAAGCTTGAGAGAAAAGCACCAGGTAAGGTCCTTTTTGAGGTGAAACAACACAGCATGCTCTTTGGGCCTTGTTCCTTTGCACGATGCCCAAGCTTGACAAACATGGGTCACGTGCCACTCGATATTCCGATCGAGCACGAGGTTGAAAATCAGGGCTTTTTACCTGCTCACTGTCGGAAAGTTTCGTTTTCTGAGTTCGAAGAGAGATTCAAGGGAGCCATGTCAATTATAGGGAAACAGAGCTCTGTTATTATGAACAAGATGGACACATTAACCAGCACTCCAAGCACCATTAGTGAGGGAAGCACTTGTAATAAAATAAAATAAACAACACTCAAAATATCCCTTCCACAGCATCTCGACATCTGCATACAAAAGCAATGAAAATAAATCGGCAAAAAATTATAACAATAATGGATATAATCTGTTATGCTCAAGACCATAATGAGAAACAGCAATTTAATAGCAAGATGTATAATGGTGAAAGCAATAGCCACAATGGTAATCAAAACAAGTTTATTTTGATTACCATTGCTATAAACCGTAATGGTCACAATGACAAGTGGTGCTTCGTTGCGAGCGGTTTAAATACCCCATCCAGTTGTTTTGTGGTTATTCGAAGCCGACAGGCAAGCCAGCACTATTGGAACTACCACTCATTGTGGACCATAGTTTCAATGAGGCTATGGATGAGCAATGTCATCAGATTACAAAATTCAGGGTACATAAATTACATTTCAGCTTTATATGGTCCTGGGTCTTGGTGATGTAATGATTGGAGATCTGCTCTGAGCCTGGGAGGTTGGTGGATCGAACCCTGACCGAGTCATAACAAACACTTTTAAAAATGGTATGGGCTGATTCCTTGCTTGATGCTCAGCATTTAAAAATGAAAGAGCAGAGACAGGTCTGGCAGGATTGCTGAGCACTCACTTCTGAGCTGTCCAGCCTGGGGTCAAATCTCAGCCTGGCTACAAACTGTCATCCGTGGGAAGGCTGAGGCATCAATTTGTGTGCCATCCCTCAGATGGACGTTAGACTGGGCATTCCGTCTGCCCGCACTAGTTGGTGGACCTGAAAGATACCACGGAGCAAGCAAGCTATTGCTGGCACCATGAACAAATTCCAAATTATTGTCCTAACTTACAGACGGATTTGCATCATCAACACTGCCTCGCCCGCAGCCAATGATCCTACTCGCAGCCTTGTGCTGGATAACAACAAAAAAAAAGCCCAGACAAACAAATATAGGTTAATGATCACTGCCAAAGCTCGATGGGCGTACTGGCCTCCTCCTGTGTTGAAATTCCACATAAGACAACTCATTAAACACCATCATATGGTGGCCATCGACAGTGGTTAAAAATAAATTGAACATGATGGCAGCCAGGTGACTTTTGTTGAATGGAACAAACAAAAAAAGGATGGCGATCATCAATGGCTGAAACACAAATTGAGAGATTGCTGCGTTAAATGGTGATTGCTGCATTGCCATAGCACCCAATATTAAACACTGGAAGCATTCCACTTATATATAACACCTGAACTAAAGTGCTTCTGGCTCACTATCAACATGGAATCGAGTATTTTCCGCTTCATTATCTCCGCCACCAAAGGTGGACGGAAGCTATGTGTTCACTTTCTGTTTGTTTGTCTCTCTGTTTGTCTATGAGCAGAATATCCCAAAAAGTTGTGCATGAGTTATGACAAAACTAGGTGGATGAGTTGGGTAAGTGACAAGAACAAGTTGATTAGATTTTGGTGAACGTCCGGATGCACATCCTGCCTGTCAGTGAGATACAACAATTGAACCATTCAGCCTGGTGGAGGTGTACGTGCTCTACCGAGTTTCGCTGTTCGAGTTGTTTTTGAGATGCCATGATTTTCATTGCACATTGACAACCGTTACTTCTCCATCCCAGAGGTGTAAATGAAGCAGATTAATAAAAATAGGACCACGCATCCTGAAGCTCACTTTGATGAGGAGCAACAGTCACTCAAACCCCCGCAACCACCCTTCGACGCTGATTTTTTTTTTAATGCTGTGAACAAACTTTGCTCCATCATGGGTGATGAAGGTTGTGGTCAGGTTTAATCGAAATTGTGTGTGTAGTTTTGGAAAAGAGAGCAAATACCTATTTGGGGGGTATAACCCCCCTCCCCCCCACCCATAAACCCCCTGAAATGAGTGCAGATTTTGATGCGGTCAATACACCCTTGTTAGGCATCAGATATGAAGCTGTGGCCAAGTTTCATCAAAATCATGTGTTTGGTTCAAGCGATAATGACTGAAGTGTCTATGGACTGACTCACTCACTCACTCAACTGCAGACATTGCTCGATCGCATCAGCTCACCAGACTAAAGTCCATTATTTTTGAATCTTGCTATTAATAATCATGGGAGTAACAAATTTGATTCCTGTTGTTTGTTTTCTCTGTTATTATGCCTCCCCCTTTAGATAGGGGGAGGCTTATCGGTGTTTTTGAGTTTGTTTCTACAATTACTGCCCCCAATTTTTAATGGTACCCCAGAATTTCTTAAACCCCTCAGAGTACTCAACCACCATTTCAGTTTTTCTCCCTTTTTTCAGCCAAATTCAGAGCTGTATCTCTCATCCGGCTGGGACTTTCGGAATGAAAATTTGCATCAATAATTGGAATAAATGTATGCGGGGTTGACATAATTTTTTTGACCTTCACCTAATTTTAAGGGCATTACCCAATTATAGACATTTTAACATTTTTCACCAAAACTCGACAAGATTTGTCTGATGGGAACGAAATTGCCCTTTCTCGATAGCCGAGAGTGAGTCGCATTTACGCTTCATTTGCTCCATAACCCTCAAGGTTAAAGGTCAAGGTCAAATGGCAGTTTGAAAAAAATACCACGTGTTTTTTTTGTCATTGCTCCATTTCGCCAATGCGGAATCTGAAAGACCGCTTGGCCTTACAAGATGTTCTTGCATCATAATAGTGTACCTGCACTGATATTGTGCGCCTGATATTTGATTTGTGTCCTTGACCTATTTTTTGGGATTGTGACCTAATTAACAAAACACCTTTTTGATCACAACTTGAATAATTTACCTGCGATTTTCATGATGTTGAGTTTTATGGATAGATTGTAGAAGGGGACACATTTTATTAATTTGCACTCTGTCCATAATTGTTGAAGGTCAAGGTCATATAGTGGTCCAAAAAAAACCTATGGCCATCATTGGATCAAGGGCCAAGTGTAAGTCGAGGGTGATCACCAAGGGTAAGCCTCCCCTGGGGGAGGTTTATCCTTGGTGATGGCTTTGTGGTCGCAGACATCTAGTTGTTATTGTTACTAGTATGGGCCCGTAGGGGCGGGCCCGTATGTGCGTAAACGATAACTGGATTGGGGCATTATTTCAATTAGATTGGACCAACCGTATCATAAATGGCCAGAACTTGGGAAACACCTGGGAAATATATTCAGGTCCCCAGCGTCAATTTTGACATCATATCAAATGAAGAAGAATTTATCCCTGTGTCGTAAGAGGTGAACAGGGTTGCGTCAGGAAGGGCATCCAGCGTAAAACATGTGCCAAATCACTATGCGGATCATATGGATGATCCGCTGTGGCGACCCCGAACGGGAGTAGCCGAAAGAAGAAGAAGAAGATCAAATGAAGAAGAATTGTGACGCCCCCCTCTCTCTGGCCGCCCCCTCGCTCCCCCTCCTCTCGCCCCTCCTCTCTCCATCCTCCTCTCTCGCCCCTCTCTCTTGCCCCCACTCTCACCCCTCTCTCGCCCCTCCTCCCTCCCCCTCTCTTGAATTGTGACGCCCCCTCTCTCTCACCCCCTCTTTCCCCCCTCTCTCCCTCCCCTCTCTCACTCCCTCTCTCACTCCCTCTCTCACTCCCTCTCTCACTCCCTCTCTTCCCCCTCTCTCACCCCATCTCTCTCCCCCTCTCTCCCCCTCTCTCACCCCCTCTCTTCCCCCTCTCTCACCCCTCTCTCTCGCCCCCTCTCTCTCGCCCTCCTCTATCCCCCCTAGTCTCGCCCCTCCTCTCTCCCCTCTCCTCTCTTGCCCCACTCTCATCCCCCCTCTCCCGTCCCCCGTCTCTCGCCCCCCTCTCTCGCCCCCCTCTCTTGCTCCCCCTCTATCCCCCCTAGTCTCGCCCTTCCTCTCTCCCCCCTCCTCTCGCAGATATTGGTCGACAGATAAATGGCCGTAACTTGGGAACTGCTCGTCCGATTAATATCAAACCTCAAAAAGGCACATCAGCGGGTCCCCAGCAATATTCCTGGCAAGTTTCAATCAGATCGGACCGTCAATCGTGCAAATAAAAAATAAATAAATAAATAAATAAATAAATAAATAAATAAACATTAATTGTGACGTCATTCGTGATGTCATAGCACCGTGTCTTGTCATTGGTCGACAGATAAATGGCCGTATCTTGGGAACCGCTTGTCCGATTTATATCAAACCTAGAAAAGGCAGATCAGTGGGTCCCCTGAAATATTCCTGGCAAGCTCACCGGCATGTGGGCGTGTGCGGAATTCCATGCCTCAGGCGGTGTGGATTTCGCACCAAATATGGTCACGAAGCGTTTTGTTCTGGCTTGGCGCCAAATACGGGTATGCGTCATTTTCCGCCCAACGGGAGCAGGCGACGGGGGAGTGGACCATGCCCCAAAAAGACAATGGAAAAAGCTATAAATAATTGCGTCCGGTCTGATCGAGCGTGCTTCTGTCTGGTCTGCGGCTGACTGCATCGTGCGCATCCGAGGCATCTCGTCTGGCGCATTACTACAAGAGGTCGACTATCTCATCACAGGAGATCACCTCATCTCGCCTCCCTGGGTTTGGCCACCCAGGTCCGTTCTCTGGCGACTGGTGCTCCGGAAAGGTGCGGACGTCGAGCCGCGCGAACCAGGTAGCCAGCACGTTCTCTTCCCTCCGAGCTGAAGGGGCAATAAAGACCTCGAGGTCCATCTCCTTCTGGGTATCTGTTTGTGCGTGTGTTGTCCATGGGCCCTGTCTCTAAGTAGAATTGTTAAGTGCTTTTTGTTGTGCATTATTTGCATTGCTTATTCGGATAACTCTGCCCTTACGTGCTCCCCTCGTCCCCCGACTATTGTTAATAAATTCCCCTCTTGTTGAATGTACCCCCTTGTTCTTTGTCATTTCTGCCATTGGTTTGCCACGGTGCATATTGGGGATTAGGAAGGCCGTTGTTGCCCTAATTGTGCATTTGGACCGATGGGCCTTGGTAACCATCCGCTAGGGTTACACACGGTTCGAGCACGGTAACGGCTCGTTCCGCTCGAGGCCTGCCGAGGGTGTGAATTCCCCGGAAAGCTTTGCCATGTGGATACTTAGGTATATTGAAGTTGGCAATTAACCCTCCTCCACGCAGTAGAATTATTGGCGATTCATGGTCCTGTTAGGGGCCTGTACCTTCCAACTTATCCGAGGGTCACGACTTAAATTCCGGTGTGTTTGGTGGAGCTGACTCTACTGCTCCCTCTCGCGGTCGAGCTCACGACTGAGACCCGGCGCCACAACAATGTAATAAGAAGGCCTCTAATAAGGTAAGGTGGTGAAGCCTTCACTCCACCATTATTGGGGATTTGTGATTCGGAGTGGCCCGCAGATGAGTGCACAGATCTACTCCTGCAACACATACTTTGTGATTTGTAATGTCAACATTGCATAATGAACTTTCTCTTATGTGCAAATAAGTAATGTGCTGTGCAATACGGTGCCAGTTATATATTTAAGGATACTTCGATTTTGTGAGATGCTTGTCACTGAGGCAACCGATTCCAAGATCAATGTAATTACATTGACCCTGTAATCAGTTGCCTTGGAGGAAAGCATGTTACAAAATCAGGCGACACTGAAATGCAACAAACCGTGTGAGGTTAGTACACGAGAGCATCCAGCGAGCACCCTCCGTGATTGATGCGCAGTCCCATGTATTCGTATTGACGGTGAAATGGGCTCAAAATTGCAGTCTGTCGGGTGGTGTGTGCTGACAGAATTGTGACAATCGGGGCACAGCAGCAGATGGCATCATTTTGGTGTCATGGAATGACCTAGGTGCTTGGTCGTGCAAGAACTTTGTGGTGGAATGAGAGTGTCAGTATACACGGTTCATGATGTGAGCCGAGATGTCAGTACTGGAAGTGCATCACAAGGAGGCCCCAAGGTCAGATCTGGCCCAAAACTGGTGGGCAGAATTTATCGAATAAGAAGTCAATTTAAAATTGAGATAATAAATTTATTTGTGAATCTTGATAATAACAGAATGATGATCATTGTCATGAGAAGTTTCATTACCTCCGCCACCGAAGGTGAACGGATGTTACGTTTTCACCCCTGCCTGTCTGTTTGTCTATTTGTGAGTGGGATATCTCAAGAAGTTGTGAATGGATTTTGACGAAACTTGGTGGACAGGTTGGGTGTGTGTGTCAGGGACGAATTGATTCGATTTTGGTGAAGATCCGGATCCGGATGCAGATACGAGAATTAAATTTATTTTTTTTTAAAGACATTCTTCGCCATTCAAAGATGGGGCCAAAAACAATATACAGAATTATAACTCAAAAAGTTCGGAACAGGTTATGACAAAACTTAGTGGGTGAGTTGGGTAGATGACAAGAACAACTCCATTAGATTTTGGTTAAGATCTGGATGCAGATCTGGCCTATCAGTGGGATACAAAACGTAAACTGTTCAGCCTGGCAGAGGTATGCACTCCACCGAGTGCAGTTCTAGTTCTGGAATGCCTTTTAAATTAATTCCTCATTTGGAAAAGTAGATACATCTGATATGAGCTCTCATCGAATCCTCATACTGACCATTCATGGAGTCCGAATCGGCTATCATGGCAGCTATATATCAGTTAAGGTAGTCAAACTTTGACTTGTAAAAGATAATTTGGGATTCCAACTTGGGAATGGTCCTAAAACCTGTACTGCTTGCAAAAGACACCATAGGGTCTTTCACATCCATATTGCACACAGGACAGCCAGCTTCGCATATTTCTCCGAAGGATGGCACGCTTGTTGATTGGCCGCTCCTTGGTGGCACAGCATCATGTCAGTTTTAGTAGAATCTGATTCTGCCACGAATCCAAACATTACCAGGAATTTCGAAGCAGGAGGAGACCATTCGGACCATCCAGCCGATGCAATGGTTGCCAACCTATGGTTGTTTGTCCGTGTTCTATCATTTTATTAAATGCTAAGCATCAAGTAAGGAAGCAGCAAGTACCATTTTCAAAGTGCTCGGTGTGACTCGGCCCAGATTCGAACTACCATACTCCCAGACTCGGAGCGGACGATAGTCAAGTGCTGAACGACAGCCACAGTTATGAAAGAGTGGACTTCATCACGTGGTTTCGTGTTAGCACCACCAACTGCCGTTATTTAAATGACAATGATTATCGCCATCATCAAACACAGTGTTCCACCAATACTACACGCCAGGGTGGCATTTGGTCGTTCCATCAAAACAGCCACCGTGAGATAGCACTCGGAATCATTCCCCACTTGGAGAGATGGAGGGAGGGGGTCACACATCGCAAGCTTCAAAGGCGTTGCTTTTCTCATCAGCACTCACCAGGATGTGTTTGGGGCTTTGTGCTGAATCCACACCCAGATGATTTGAATTACATCCAGGAGATCTTCCGCGCCGGTTCCCGTGTGCGCTTATCGGGCCCCTTTCTCACTGGTGACTGCATTTCTTATGATAAATAACCCACGCAAACGCAATGGAAACATCCAGAATACTTCCATCCCACAGGGTTCAACGGACCGATTTCATGGACGTGGCCAATAAGGGTTCCGGCACACAAGAACGATAATTGTGGAGGAGAGATCAATCACAATACAAGGAGACAACAACAACAGAATCACTGTTGTGTTTGTTAAACCTGGCAGTGACGCATTGAACTAACAAATTATCTCATCTCTGGAAAAAAGGACAAACCCAAATGAGGACAAATAGGCCGGCACATTAACAGCAAGGATACCATTTACTCAGGGACGGCTGAGTAATTGCACAATAATATGTGCCACTTCTCTGGAGGAATGACATTTATGTTTCTGAAGGACAATCTATTGACATTAACCTTTAAACAGGAGCTTACATCTGGTTCAAATCCCACCTGTGACACCTGCATTAACCTGTTCTTGACAAGCACTTTTTTCCGTTATGCTCCTGGGTTTTCTCTCTGTCTGTCTGTCTCTCTCTCAATCTCTCTCTCTCTCTGTCTCTGTCTCCGTCTGTCTCTTTGTCTCTCTCTCTCTCTCGTCCCTCACACTATGTCCCCTGCTCTTGTTGGATTTTTGAGAAGCTTCGGATCGGCTGATCTTCCATGGTTTACTTGTGTACCCGAGAGGTGGTTAATGTGTTGGTTCAGGTTTCAATGAGGATGTATTTTTTTTCATTGTTTTTTATGAAGTATCATTGTCTTGTCTCATTCATACCTCTGCCACCGAAGTTGGATGGGGGTTATGTTTTCCTCCCTGTCTGACTGTATCTGTGAGCACGATATCTCAAAAAGTTGTGGAAGGATTCAGTCGAAAAAAAAAACTTGGTGGACAGTTGGGTGTGTGACAAGGACGAAATTATTCAATTTTGTGAAGACCGGGATCTGGATACAGGAATTTTTTTTTTTAAGTGATTCTTCACCATTGAGAGATGAGGCCAAAAACGAGATAGTGGCATGATATTTCAAAAAGTTGTGGATGAGTTGGGCAGGTGACGAGAACAAGCCAATTCGATTTTGGTTCATGTCCGGATGCAGATCCGGCCAATCGAGAGGATACAAAACGTAAAATGTTCAGGCTGGCGGAGGTATGCTCTCTTCCGAGTGCCGTTCTAGTTTTTATTGTTTTACGCCTCATTGTTCATTGTCATTGTCATTGTCTTCAATCATTGTTTTCACTGTTTGACGATGTATCGTTGTTTCATCGTCTTTCAGATTTCAGATCGATGCGTGGATTGGTCTCCCAGGAAAGGTAGTGGCAGCAGAGGGGGTGGATATGTTTAAATGTGATTTGGATAGGTATCTAGATGCATTGGACATAGATGGGTACATGTGGATCTTGGTTTGTGTGAATTGTGGATAGGTTATGTGCGGATGGGTAATGATACTGGGGTTTGTTAGCGCAGGCATGGTGGGCCAAATGGCCTCCTCTGTGCCACAGTTCCTTGTGTGTGTATTTCCCTTACTCAATACTATATGGAGTTTCCTTGTGAATTTAATAATTGAAAAAGCAATGTGGACATCATGGAATTGCAGCTGGGAACATGGCTGATACGTGTCAAGGAATATTTGAATTTGCAAACCGAATTCCCCTTCCCCCCCCCCCCTTCCCAAGACTGTATGCGACAAAACGTTTGAAAGATTATATAATCATTTAAGCACTCAATGGAAGACAACCAACAGGGCTCGTGTGGGTATGATCCCAGACCAGGAAGGCTCTTAATAAGGCAAGGCGGTCAGGTCTTGATGGCAATGCCTCAAAAGCAGTTTGATAGTCGGATCAGATTGTACAGAAGATCTAAAGCAAAAGCAGACAGTTGATGGACAACCATGCTATCAATAAACTATCCTACCAGGAAATAATAAATTAATTAAAAAAAAACAATGATAATTAATAATCATGATCAAAATAGTACCATATAAGCTGTTGTCCGTTCCAATAGTATTGGCTGATGGGCATGGTAATATGGGAGGTATACAATGGACCGACCAAGCGGTATAAATGAACGGCGACAGGAAGCCGCTCTTCTCCTCTCCAGATTGAGCTTGAGACGACAGGCTGAAGGCACATGTCTTGTTAACGAGCCGGCCGACCTGGGCCCAATTAAAAGTCTCACATGATTGGCTTCAAGGATTAACGCAAGTGTGTACGGTGGTTTCGCCACTAATTGACACCCTGTTATAACATGGGAAGATGGGTCATGGCCCCAGGATGCGCTTCGCTTCATCCCTCGTTTAGAGAGTGAGTGTGAGTGTGAGTGTGAGTGTGAGTGTGAGTGTGTGTGTGTGTGTGTGTGTGTGTGTGTGTGTGTGTGTGTGTGTGTGTGTGTGTGTGTGTGTGTATGCCAACATTCATAGGCATGCCCAACACAACCTCTCGTCTCACCCCACCCAGGTGGCAGCTGTTCTTGGTTGCAAATTGATCTCATTCTCCGGATCCACATTTTTACTATATGTCTAATGTATAGGGGCTCAGGTGTGAGCTGCATCCACACAATTGCAATTTCCAAACACACTGACAACGTCGAATAACGTCAGAAGCAGGGAGGAAGGGTGAAGTGAGGGGTGGGCTCGCAGAGGGGGGGAGCTGCAAAGAGATCCAGATTAATAGCAAAGCATGCTAGATCCCAGTACAGAAAATGATGAAGAGAATATAAACTGCCTTGTGCTGCGCAGCTTTTAAAACCATCACAGCTGGAGTACAAAAAAACCTATTACACACAGACTTTTGTAATAATTTCCTCCAACATGGGTAGTGGTCAATTTCGAGGTATCGCTCTGTTAGCATTTGACTTGGATACTACTTTAGGATTAAGGACAAGAGGAAGACTTCGGTCATTTGCCCTTCAAGCTGTCCTCCTACTCCCGAATGGGTAATGCAGCTCGGGTTTCTGCAACTGGGCGAACAATAGGGGCCACAATAGTGTGTTGCCATAGTTACAGCAAGACGTCATAGTTGATGCTCAATAGGCCTAAATCATGCAAAACCAATTGAAATAATCTTCCCATTCCACCCGATGCCGATGTACGTCGTACTTCGTTAGCAGCACGAAACACAAAACCTGTGCCACAATTGAGTACAATCTCGCAGAGCAAAGAGTGCATTACACGGTTTATTACAACAGAGGACGGCGTTACACGGCAATGCACATGATTTGCCTTTTCATAATAGATGAACTCCCAGCGCAAACGAGTTTTCAAATATTATGAAACCCTTCCTGAATGCATGTGGTACGAGAGCTTCCCACTCGTATTACCCAAAACAAACAATAAATCTTGAGTGAAATTCATAATAAGCAGTGCCATCACTGTTGAAATCTGGGTTTCTAGCTAATATGGGTAAGCCAGTGGCATGACTTGTTCTAATCAAAGCTTACCCTGCACTTTAATGCCCTGAGAGCTCAGCACGCGCACACACGCATGCACACACGCACACACACCTTATAGATGTTATTTCATGCGTGCATAAAATTGATGCATCATTCATCAAATGTGCAGCACGTCACCATAGGAACCACAAGCGCGACGCCAGCAAATGACGTCCTATTCTCCTGGACGTGACAGGTATGTTTGCATGCACCGACCGATATCACAGTCTCCGAAGGCCGGGGATCCCTCGGGCGTTAGTTCAGGCTAATTGCAGGGCTTTCATTGCAAATCAATGTAAACTCCATGGTAAGATAAAAAAAAAAATACATACATATATATATTCATGCGAGAGACCTGAAATAAGCCAACATGTACTTAAGCAAATGCATCCACATAAGACTCAATTTTCAGGAACAATTTCATCGCCCACCACCACCACCCCCACCCCCCTTTCCCAACCAATTGAACATTTACAATGCATTTTCTGTCGAACCACACAGACAGATCAACGGAAACAAAAGGCCTTGTATTGTTGTTTTAATTTAATTTTTTGTCCCACTTCAAAAAAACCAGGGAAAACTGCAAACAGAGGAAACAAAACGTGAAAATGTTGAGAATACCACATAAGACTGCATCGCTCTCCCATTAATCAGTTTGATCGACAGCCTCACCTCTGCTTGAAAGCCCTCCACAAGAATGGCCACCAGCAGGTTGAAAAGTACGTAGTTGCCGAACGTCATCAGAAGGATGAAGTAGAGGGCTGCCCACGGTGATGTGGAAGCCATGCCATTGTACAAGACAGCGTTCCAGTCCTCCTGTGTAAGGATCTGCATACATTGAGCATCGTAGCATTCATTTTGATGTTTCCAAACGTCACTGATCAAATGCACGCAGTATCGGCTGACATGCCGTATGGCGAGCATTCATACTGCAAGATGCGGAGATGCTACATATAACAGATAATCATTTCACTGGTATTGTTAATATAATAGAAAGGATAGAATATGGAAAGAGATAAGTATCTGAAATATATATATATATATATATATATATATATATATATATATATATATATATATATATATATATATATATATATATATATATATATATATATATATATCCCATGGATTAGACCTCGAGAGCAAATTCCAAAACTAGAACGCCAGTGGTGGAACACATTCCTCTGCCAGACTGAACAGCAACTGCTCTGTATCCCACTGGTAGGCTGAATCAGCATCCAGATCTTAACCAAAATCTCATCCATTCGTCCTTGTTGCACACTCAAACTGTCCATCAAGTTTCATCAGAATCTTTCCTTAACTATTTTGAAATATTCGGCTCACAGACAGACAGACCAACGAACTGACAGAGACAGATGAATAGACAAATGAAAAAAATAAATAAATCACTCATTGAGCGACACTTGGCGAAACCGAACGGCACTCAGTCGAGCACGTGCCTCCGCCATGCTTGTCACACACCCAACCTGTCCACCAAGTTTCATCCAAATCCATCCACAACGATTTCAGATATCGTTTTATATATCGATTTTGGTCCCATCTCTCAATGGCGACGAATCACTTATAAAATTCTCAGATCCGGATCCGGATTCGGATTTTCACCAAAATTAAGCGTTTGCTCTCCTTGGCCAGTTCCCTACAGACACATAACATTTCAAAACGATTGCTGGAAAACTGTGGCCAAACATCGTGTGACAGACAAACAGACGACAGACAGACAAAACAGATAGACAAACGCTGCAGACAAACATCCTTGGCGAACCATTCTTTTTCCAATTAACAAACAGGGGTGAAAACAAGCTCCATCCACATACAGTGGTGGACGTAACAAATGTGAAAGGCTGATGATAATTGCTTGTTTCCTCTCCAGACATTCTTAACTACCTGGTGTACACACCCAGGTCATACACCTTTAATAACCGTGCAGGTATCGACCCAATCCGTACGTGAATAGATCCAGGATACGGCAGTGTTTTGTCTGGGAAGATTACCGTCCTCATTTTCCCCCTGGTGTTACATAATGACTCAAATCTTATTAAATGACATGATGTCTCGATCTCCATGATATACAAACCCGACAACGCCACAAAAACCAGCTACTTTGATCCTGATAAGTAAAAGAGGTCATGTTTGGTTTCTCGCAACAATAAAACATTTGTTTTAACACTCAAAATGTTCTTTTTGTGTTATTACATTCCTGATGTCCCACAACAGATGTTCATTTTGAACAAAAGCCGAACCCTTCGTTTATCTGTCTGTTGAAGGTATTTCAATTTGTGATGCCGTTGGATCTATTCAAGGACAAAAACCAAACAAATGTGCTACTTGTAACTTCATATGGAACAAAAGAGGTGCATAAAAGGTGTTAGGTTGTGCAAACAAAAGAGGTGCAAAAATACTGTGCAAAAATTTGGGATATTCTCATGATTTTCACACTTTTATAGGTGAATTCGTCAAATCATCAGTGATAAGTCATATATGTGTTTATTATTGTAAATTAACAGCATTTATAAATTCACGTGAAAAAAAACTGCTTTAGTGAATAACAAGAACAGTGTCATGTTATAGTTTTAGTCAACACTTTGTGCGTCGTCCGTACTTTGCCTTCTTGAATGCCATCACTCTTTTACCCATGGTTCCTGCAATCGACCGAATCATTCTTTCAGGAATATCGTGCCAAATATCCTGCAGTATATTGTACAGTCCTTTAAGGTTAGTTGGATTCCTATTGTTCTTGTCTGTTTCCCGGTAATTCCATATGGCCGTGATGGGACTCATGGAAAGACTCTGGGGTGGCCATTCTAACGCTCGGAGCACACCGGCTGTAACCCTGTTCTCCAAGTACTGTTTTACTTCATTGGAAGTGTGTTTTGGATCATCACGTTGTTGGAAAAGGAATCGTCTTCCAATTAAACGATTTCAACCTCGGAATCGCATGGTGCTGCAGTATCTGCTTGTACTACTCTTCTGTTCACAGCCCATTGATTTTTACAAGTTTTCCTTCACCAAAAACTGAGATACAGCCCCATGTAGTCACAGAGCATTCTCTGTGTTTATCAGTAGTCTGCAAACATTGTGTGTTGTCGCATTCTCCGGGTCTTCGCCAGACAAAATGGTGTCTCTTTGATCCAAAAATGTTCAAATGTGGCTTCATCAGATCAAAGTACCCGATTCCATTGTTCAGTTGCCAAATCTTGGCATTGCCTTGCAAATTTCAATATTTTCACCTTATCCTGTGGTGTCAGCAGTGACAGCACTCTGCCATGAAGACCTGCTGCAATTAGCCCTCAGAGCACAGTGCTGGACAAGATGAAACTGGTCAGGCTTGCTCTCATTTCATTTATCAGCTGCTGACTCGATCTTCTTCGATTGCATAAGCCGAACACCTTCAAGCGCTTATCTTGCCTTAAATGATGATTGGATTAACCTGAGACAAAAATGATGACGACGACAATCCTGTGATGGTTGTGCTTGAAGCATCACCCACCACAATGCCTTGACATCATGTGGCATGGCAAACGCTTTGAGAAACATCAAATTCTGATTGGGCTGAATGGAAGAAAAGGAGGAGTTGGAAGTACATTTTGATGTCACAAGCAGAATTGTAAAACATGCTTATTTATGCCAAAAATGTTTGGTGACAATGCATGAAATTGTGAGACAGGAGACAATAACATGTAAAAACACAGACAGACAAAGTGACAGACACTGTCTAATGTTGAAGATAGATTTTGCCCAACTACATTGTGCGGAAACTTTGAGTCAAACTATGATGCTAATAAATGGGGTTCCATCAATACCTGCTTAACATGTACTTTACACATGGAATTAAATGTCAATGATGAAAAATATTTAATTTTAAAAGATACCTGAGTCTCTCACAGTCTTAGTTCCCTTTGTTGAAACTGAAATTTAACCTTTGGAAACTCGAGCAATTAGCTTGGCTCACCTGGAACACTGTGACAATGGCCCAGAGCAACGAGTCGAAGTTTTTGCGGTCAGACAGCGTCTCACCATTTTCCATCTTCAAGCTGAACTTGCAGCCAAACAAATGCATTCCCAGGATGCTACAAGATGAACAAGATAAACACAAACACAAACGTTACAAGAAATAAGTGAAGGGAAGTTCTTCAAAATAGGCATCCAAGAACTGGTTGATCACACAACATGCTCTTCCAAGATTTTATTTGATTCAGTGTTACGACGTGGTACACGTTGGCAATTTTAAAAGATTGGGAGTTATATTGCTACGGTTGTGGGGGTAGATGGAGGAATTTCATAGCAAAGTTCGGATTGTATAGAGTTGCTTGATCCGTGGAAGTGGAGGAGACATCTCGATGTAAATGAAGTCAGGAAACTGCGAGTGTTACTTGTCACCATACAGGGGGTGGTACTGTGTTAATTAGACAGGGATTAAGGCCAATGTCCCCCACTATGTAATTGCCCCCTCTGACCTTTTCCTCCATTTTTGCATTTACAAGCCAGAAATGAAATAATTATGGTTGTCGTTTTGAAAATGACAACCATAATAACATGCCGCACATCCAAGTAAGCAAGAAGTGCCCCTTCCCGGTTTCGTACCAGCAAGTCACGCTCCCAAGGCTTATGATTGGTGAGTGTGACGCGAGGGAGAGGGGGTTATGATTGAAGAGCAGACAGGTGTAGTGAGAGGACACGGTTAGTGAGAAAGGTGGCTGGGACAGAGGATCTCGCTTTGCTGTCCTCTCAGCACGACAAAATGGCTGAGCGATTCTCACGTCGTGCTGTAAAATTTGCCCGCGTGTTGGACAAGACACGAGTCATTGACTGTTTGGCTGAACCATGAAGTGCGTACGTTTCTGAAGAGGGAAGCAGAGTATGCCTCGTGGCCTTATCACAGGGCCTCAGAGATTGTCTCGTCATGTGATTGAGGAAGGTGGACGATCGCTGCGAGCAAACCTGTTGCAAGAGAGGACATTCGGCATATTCGTTCATGAGAAGAAGCTGCATGGCGGTTGGTGAGCGCTGGTGTTGAATACCACCTTACGAATTATCTCACTACGTTTCCCCCCCAGAGAGCGACTCGGCGCCATGTTGGGCGCGTCTTCCCATGCAGGACAAAGCGGCTCGACCCCAAAGCTCAATATGAAGGGAGGATTTTCTTTTATTTGGTTTTTCCCCTTGTTTGTATTAAAGTCCGTGTGTCGAGACGCCTTGACTTTCGACTTTAACTGACCTCACGTTTTATTTTTACAATTTGAATTATTAGCTTTGTAAATACTTGATCAATTTTCATTAAATCCCCGTGTTTATTTTAAGTTGCTGGCGTCCGTGTATCCGTCGTCGGTTCGAGTATAAACCCTTTGTGCAGTGCGTGCATCCATCTGCTCCGTCCACGACTGCCCTTTCCTTCCCGCGCACACAATAATCTCCCAGGATCATGTGTTCGCCTATCAGAAAAACCGCTCGGTGATCCGGCCTGGTTGGTGTTACCCGCCTGTCCACCATAAGTGGGTCGGGGGGATTAACCTAACCGCCAGACCCACGACAATATCATTGGTAACACGTCATCTTGGGAGGTGATGTTGAAATAATTTCATTTTTGTTTGAGTTTTTCTGAAACCACGACAACATACAAGATGCTTCATGTTTACGGAAATGGATATTGGAAATATGTTTTGTTTTTGCTGTGGCATTTAATCAGTGTTTCTCTAAGAACAAGAACCATACGTTCCCATCGATATCAACACAAAGACTGCATTATCGGTTGTTAAAATTTGCCATTTTTCAGCATGTCTTGTGCCAGGAGATGTGAGAACAACCTCTGTTGGTGGTTGACACAATAGTCTGATTCAAATGAGCCAAGTGTGTGACAAATCCACCCTTTGATGACCAACAAACATCACCCATCGTCTTCCCTCTGTAGCCTTAAAATGCAGAGCGATTGAACTCGACAGCTGGACATGGAGTTGTTGAACAATGTTCAGAGACAAAGTATTACAGGCCTGAAATTGATTTATCAAAGAATAAATAAAAGGAATAAAATGAAAAGTGATAAAAATTCAAATCAAGGGCATTGGAATAACTATATCTTCTTCATTGCATGAAGCACATGGCTGCTGGGGGAAGAGATGCGCCGGTGATGCAGTGCCCTCCAACTCCTTTTCGCATGTTAGAGCAGAAATTTGCAACCCTTTCAACCCTGAGGTCTTTGGGCTTTTGGTTCCCCCACCATGGGCTCTCTGGAGAAAAAAACGGCCACTCAGGTACATGGAGGTTTGAATAGCGGCCGGTAAACCAGCTGCTCAGGTATATGGAGGTTTGCATAGCGGCCGGTAAACCAGCCATTCGGGTATCTGGAGATTTGAATAGCGGTCGGTAAAACCGGCTACTCAGGTATATGGGGATTTGAATCGCGGTCGGTAAAACCGGCTACTCAGGTATATGGAGATTTGAATAGCGGTCGGTAAAACCGGCTACTCAGGTATATGCAGATTTGAATCGCGGTCGGTAAAACCAGCCACTCAGGTATATGGAGATTTGAATAGCGGTCGGTAAAACGGCGACTCAGGTATATGGAGATTTCAATAGCGGCCAGTAAAACCGGCTACTCAGGTACATGGAGATTTCAATAGCGGCCAGTAAACCATCCACTCAGGTAAATAGAGATTTGAATAGCGGTCGGTAATACGGCTACTCAGGTATATGGAGATTTGAATATCGGTCGCTAAAACCAGCTACTCAGGTACATGAAGATTTCAATAGCGGCCGGTAAATCGGCTATTCAGTTATATGGAGGTTTGAATAGCGGTCGGTAAACCAGCCACTCAGGTATATGGAGATTTTAATAGTGACTATTGAAGCAGCCGCTCCAGGGTTCACAGCATTTTGGGTGCTGGCGATCTTCAACATCCACCAACCGATGCTACAGGTACTTTGATTTTCAAATGATGCTAATAAGCAGGGTTCCATCACAATATGCTTAACAGGTACTTTCACTCATGGAATTAAGTGTTACTGACGTCCCTGCCGATGGGACAACCAGTTTTAACGTCGTACATCTGAAACACGGCGCATCACGCTGCATGCGAAACAACAGAATGACGGTTAATATAAGGGTCGAACCCAGGCGATACGGCTCTTCGGTAAATGTAGAATCACTATGTGAAATGAGTTTACGGTATTTCCATTCTGCAATGTCAAGGACAACTGGAACCATCAAACCAGTGCGATCTGTTATTTGGGGGTAAAAAAAATATTCATTGCGGGGTTTTCAGAGAGAGCTAATTGGAACAACATCGTTGAGTTCTTGCCAAGACGATTCTAAAGCAGAAAGAGCACTTTTGTTTTCCATTTATTCAGCGGTCGAAAAACTGTTTTTACATCCACAGTATTCATCAATATGCACCGAAAGTGTCTCCGAAATGATAATCGCTCTCGATGCTTATTATTTCAGGATGAAGATGGCATTAACCTTGCCATGACAACCAAGCCATGCAATACTCAACGTGATTTCAAAACAGTTTTCACCACAACAATATGACGGCAATTTGCAGAGATCACCGAGATGGTTATGGAGTGTGTAAATCGTTTCTGTAAAAATATTGAGTCACGGAGCGATTGAAAACATGCAAAATGGAGCAGAATGGGTACCGGGTTTCAAAAATATTGCTTCAATTAAGGCAATGCGACCATGATCAGCGATGACTCACCTGAATATGAAAATGAAGAGCATCAGGAGCATGCAGAACGTGGCCACATTGTCCATGGTTCGCATGAGTACGAGCAGTTGGCGACGCAGTGCAGGCAGGAAGCGCACAAGCTTGAGTACGCGAAGCAAGCGAAATGTACGCAACACGGACAGTCCACCTCCTTCCTGCCCCACAATCTCCCACACGCTGCAACAGAGGAAAGAGACTTCGGTTGAAGGAAGAAAAATGAGGACGACACGGGAAATCTCGGTTTAACTTGGCCGAGGCCTACACCTAAAGCCAGTGTCAGCACTTCACTGAGGAAACAATGAAACCCTAGATTAGGATAGCTTTTCAATTTAAGTGTTTTTTTTTTTTAAATGGAATCTCTATTTTGACAGGCAACGGACAACTTCAACAAAAAAGAAAAGTGGGCAACCAACACCTGATGATAACTATAACCCCATCGAAGATGCTGTAAGGGTTTTTGATGTAGTCCAGGATTCCATAAGCCAGAATCTTGATCAACATCTCCAGGGCAAACATGCTGGTGAAAACCACATTGCTGATCTCAAGAGCACTTGTCAGTTCATCAGGCTGTGGGAAAGAGACGTGGGGTTAGAGGTCTTTGATCGATGGGTTGGAAATCACTGAAGCAGCTCCTTTAGGCTCTTAACATCTCTTGGTTGTATTCCTTTGATGTCTCAGAAAATAAACCCAGGAAGAGAACCAATGATCAGATCACCGAGAGCATGCAAGTGGTCGACGCAACAAAATACATACCTGGCCTCATCACCAAACTCAAGATTATACACAAGTAGGCACCTCCTCACCTCTGGTGGCATGCTCAGCTCCAAGTTGCTTTGTGTTTTACCAGTGAGTAGTAGGACTATGAGTATTCCCATATAATACAGGTGGAAGAGCATGGTGGTGATAAAATAAGTAAAGGGGTGAAAAAGGGGTGAAGGATACAGTGAAAAAGTTTGACAGGGGAGTGGTGAAGGAGACAAGACAAATAAGGAGAAAGTGGAGTGGGGGGGGGGAAGGGAAGGGTGTTGATGGTAGAGGGAGACGGGCAAGCAAAAATGCATTTTACATATTAATTTGCAAATGGCTTGCAATATCAATTAACATTATGATGATTATTTAAAAAAAAAAACAAAAAAAAACCATAATTGCTGTTACAGCAGCTTCTCACAAAACAGGCTTAAATGGCAACGGAGTGTTGAGAAAGGCAGTAAATGCAAGGTCGTTATCATAATAAACAGAAGGCACCCCAACATACAATAAACATCGTAATAGCAATGACAGAAAGCATCGGTGTGCTCAGATACGAGGAAACCTGGAAAAAACAGCCTCAGCTGCAGAAATTACCTGTATTTTGCCTTACCTGTGATCACTCGATCACTGTTATCAGTCAATGATCTGAGCACACCGATGTGTAACTCAGTCAGAAACATGGTCTTGATTATTTAAAGGAAAACCAAACCTAAAAACGGTTAAAATACTTATTATTTGCGTACAAAGTCAAGGCTCATGGAAGAGATCGAATACAGAACGCATCAGGACTCAATATAACGAAAGGAACAGCAGAAAGAGAAGACCGGTAGAAACACCAACAGGATGGCCGAGGGATAAAATAGACGGAGATGGATAAACAAGAGATACAGGTGAGGATGAGGGTTAGGTGAGGATGCAGGGGATGGACAAGAAGGATACAGAAGCAAACGCTCATGAAGGAAGACTGAGATTGAAGAGAATGTGGAAGTTGGTTCCACAAGCAGGAAAGTTTTCCCAGAAGGGGATCGATGGTGGACTTCATGTGCCCTACAGATATCTGGAGGGGAACAAAGCATGGAGAGAGCAGAGGGTGCAAAACCAGAAAAGAGGTGGTGGAACACAGAGAGACCACCGACCTGTCTGTAATGACGAAGTGATATACCCATACAATCAGCTTCATCACGGGAGAATCCAATGATCTTGAAGGCTTTGGTTTCCACGGCATCATGTTGAGCAAGGTCTGAGGCAGAAGCGCCAGCGCAGAGGGGAGAGCAGCACTCCATCAATCTGCGGATGATGGCCTTGTAGGAGAATAGGAGTTGAGGTGTGCCAAAGAAGGACTTTGCATGAGGGAGGAAGCCCAGTCAGTGACTGGCTTTGGAGGCCAACTTTGAAATGCGGTTTGCCCAAGAAAGATCACGGCTATTAGTGAGACCCAAGAGTTTGAGTGAGGGAACTTCAAGAGAATTGTTACGAAAGTAGATGGGAGTGTTTGCCAGGTGGTCCTTTTGGAGAGAGATCGTGAGAATGTGAGATTTGTCAGGATTGAGAGTTTTTTGGGGAAAACCTGATGCGAGATATTTTATCATTGCTGGAGAATATCTCCCGATTGTTTATCGATCGCTAAAAATGGGTAAACATTTTCAGCAACAATCTATTTAATTTGACGAAAGGGCCTTTATGCTGTAATGTCGATGTAGAATGACAAACTAGTCCTGCTGGTGAAGGCTGGTGTCAATATGTATCGGCGGACAGGTATAACAATGGGTGAAATCAACAGAAAGTTGATCGAGGGATGCGAGCTGCCACGGGAAGCAAAGGGAAGGTGACGTTTTGTGAGTTAACCATTCGTCAAATCAAAATAATAATGATCGAGACAAGAGCAGCATTTTTGGAATTTACAGTTTCCTGGACGTAACACTTTTTGATAGATCATAAAATTCAACAAGTAGATTCTCGAGGAAATTCCACCGAATATAAAATCTAACTTCAACAATATTATGCAAGGAATAGTGACTTCATGAACCTCCCTCCTCCCACACCCAACCCCAAGTCGTCAACTTCCCCCCCCGAGCCCCAAGCCTTCAACTCCCCCCCCCAACTCCAAACCCTCAACTTGCCCTCCCAACTTAATGTCCTCAACTTGCCCTCCCAACCCCAAGTCCTCAACTTTCCCTCCCAACCCCAAGTCCTCAACTTTCCCTCCCAACCCCAAGTCCTCAACTTGCCCTCCCTACCCCAAGTCCTCAACTTGCCCTCCCAACCCCAAGTCCTCAACTTGCCCTCCCAACCCCAAGTCCTCAACTTCCCCTCCCAACCGCAAGTCCTCAACTCCCCCTCTGAACCCCAAGTCCTCAACTCCCCCTCACAACCACAAGTCCTCAATTTCCCCTCCCAATCACAAGTCCTCAATTCACCCTCCCAGCCACAAGTCCTCAATTTCCCCTCCCAATCACAAGTCCTCAAACTCCCACAACCCCAAGGCTTCAATCCCCTCCCCACTAAAAGTCTTCAGACCCCCTCCCCACCTCAAGTCCTCAATCTCCTACCAAAGCCTCAACCCCCTCTCCTAACTCACTGTCCCCTCTCGACCACTCCCACTCCAATCCCATCACCCCCCCTTCTTCAAAGCGAGAGGGCATTTCATTCGAACATCATTACACATTATTTATTAATATCGTGAGAACAATAATCCAAACTACATTCAGATCCCCATTGACAATCCCATGAGATATGTCCCATGGAAATTCTGTGGAATTGCCACTCTTAGGTGATTGGGAATAGCCAAATTGTGTTGCTAAATGAATTATCTTATTCATGATGCATATTCTACATATATATATATATATATATATATATATATATATATATATATATATATATATATATATATATATATGCAAAACACACACACACACACACACACACACACACACACACACACACACACACACACACACACACACACACACACACACACACACACACACAACGTTAGAAATTAAATAACGACGACACTGTTTAACTCGCAATCTCACAAGATTCCGTTATCTCGTGCATGATATGTGATGGAAGGACTGAAAAGCACATTCGCATCCACCCAACACATTGTCGTTTCCTGATGAATTGGGAGGTTAAATACCACGACACCTTTTCATTAACATATTGTACTTCAGCATGAAAAAGTGGTCCTTATATATTTCATTTTAACGATTAATATAGAGGATGTAACGAGTATGGTAAAAAATTTCCAGCAAAATGAATGTGAGGTATTTCAGGAGAGAATGTAGGATACATATTTGACAAACCTGCTCATGATACTCAATACCCATGCTGAGCGTGTTGATCAATATGGCGACCATGATGCCTCTCCCAAAGTACTTGCTATCCACAATGACACGCAGGCAAGTGCCCATGGCCTCCAGGCTCACACAGATTGCCTCACCAAAACCTTTCTTTCTCCTCCCCCTCCGCCGGCTCCGGCCTGGTGCTCGAGTCTCAGTTTCTCCCACATCATCGCTCTCTGAGTTGCTGCTATTCACAGGCTGGGCGTGAGCTAGGATAGAGGCATCGGTACATAGAGGACATCCATCCAGCCTGCAAGGCAGCAACTGGCCCTGGGCGGCAGCCACAGTGAAGGAAACACGTGGTCCAAAGTTGCGACAGGAGCCTAAAGAGGACAATTAAGAGACATTATATTTGGAAGGCTATGAGTGGACAACGGAATAATAATTGCAAATTTGAATCACAAACTAAAATTAACCACCATGGTGAAACCCACATTGACCATATACCACATGCACAAGATGCAATGATCTACAAAAGGTTTTCTTGGAGCATGCTCTTCAGTCTTCACAGCAGAAATGCTCGTCACAGCAGAGATGAGAACTGTGTAATTAGGTTAAGAGCAAAGTCTCAAGTCAAGTCTCAAGTCTTTGAGGGAACATTTCAAGTCAAGTCTAATGTCACCGGAGTCTTACATCAATTTGTGTCAAGTCCCATTTACTTATAAACCGAATGGAGTACGCGCTATCAAGGAATTAAGACACACGGCTTCATTTATTACAATGTATATTCTGAAAATCTGTTTAACTTGAGTTTACAATTGTCAGCTTCATACAGTGGGCATTCATTGTTTTGGTCCAAGGGAAAATTAATTAACGTGAAATATACTTCTCATATCTAGTGTACCTACTTGAACATATATACGTATATACGTGTGACTCGTCAGTAAACTCAGCTTATGCTTAAACACAGAACTAAAGCATTCAATGTGTAACGGGAAAGGAGATTTCAATAATTTACTTGTATATTTATGATGTACGTTAAAATCAAACATATAATCTGGAAGGAAGATGCCCAATCAGGAAGTGGGTGGGATGCTGGGGCATGAGGATGGGAGCGGGACACTGGGAAATGAGGAAGGGGGTGGGATGCTGGGGCATGAGGATGGGGGCGGGACACTGGGAAATGAGGAAGGGGATGGGATGCTGTGGAATCAGAAAGTGCGTGGGACAATGTGGAATCAGGAAGTCGGTGGGGCAATGGGGAATCAGGAAAAAGGGGGGGGGATGCTGGAGAATCAGGAAGTGGGTGGGACACTGTAGAATCAGGAAGAGGGTGCGATGCTGGGGAGTAGGGAAGGGGGTGGGGCCCTGTAGAGCCAGGGAGGGGGTGGGATGCTGGGGAATCAGGAAGAGGGTGGGATGCTGGGGAATCAGGAGGAGGGTGGGATGCTGGGGAATCAGGAAGAGGATGGACACTGCAGAATCAGGAAGGGGGTGTGATGCTGGGGAATCAGGAAGTGGGTGGGAAGCTGGGGAATCAGGAATGGGTGGGGCGCTGGGGGAATCAAGAAGTGGGTAGGAAACTGGGGAATCAGGAAGTGGGTGGGAAACTGGGGAATCAGGAATGGGTGGGGCGCTGGGGGAATCAAGAAGTGGGTAGGAAACTGGGGAATCAGGAAGTGGGTGGGAAACTGGAGAATCAGGAAGAGGGTGCGATGCTGGGGAATCAGAAAGGGGGCGGGATGCTGGGGAATCAGGAAGTGGGTGGGACACTGTAGAATCAGGAAGAGGGTGCGATGCTGGGGAATCAGGAAGGGGGTGGGACACTGTAGAATCAGGAAGGGGGTGGGACACTGGAATCAGGAAGTGGGTGGGAAGCTGGGGAATAAGGAAGGGGACAGAATGCTGGTGAATCAGAAAGTGGGTGGGACAGTGTGGAATCAGAAAGGGAGCGGGATGCTGTGGAATCAGAACGAAGACGGGACACTGGGGATAACAAAATTCTCACTTATTATTTATTAACTTCAATCGTTGTCTTTTAACATAAACCGTACTATTTCATGTTTTCCATTAAAAAAGACAAGTTGTGATATAATTTACAATTATTGACAAAGTTTAAATAATTATTTGTATGTCAGTTGAATATGTGTCAACTCATTATGTCATATGTGTGTATAATATGTCAGTTAAATAAATATGTCAGTTGACTTTGATTATAATCAAAGTCAACTGACATATTTTAACCATTGCAAAATATTTTTTATTGGATGGGGATGTGCACGGGGTGACCAATCAGGGCAAAGTTACAACAGTTTTAAGACCACCAGACATTCCAAACCACGATGTGACCCGATTCTGTGGCCAGCTCTCGAATTTCTTAAACAAAATGGCAAACAACTTGTAACACTCAATACTTTGAAACCAATTGCTAACAGTAATTTACAAAAATGCTGTCGTGTTCATTTGTGCAATTTACATTAAATATTTTACATCTCCGAAAACATGGACCATCTTCTATCTTCTCATCCAAACTCTCTCTTCCTCTTATGTGGTGACTTCAATTGTCATCACGCCAGTTGGCTAGGTGTGGGTACCTCTCTCACCTGCCATGGGACATCAGCAAAATCTTTCTGTGACTCATTGGGACTGACTCAATCGGTCAACTTCCCGACCCGGATCTCAACCAATGGTACTCCATCTCTTCTGGATCTGATTTTGACAAATTTCCCTGACAATATCTGCTGCTCTTCCTTCGCTCCAATCGGTTCTTCTGACCACGTCCTTATTAAAGTGGACATCTCTCTGGCTGTTATCAGAGAACCACCTCACCGCCGTCGAGTCTGGCATTTCACTCAAGCCGACTGGCAGGGTCTCCGAGCAGCCATCAAACTTACAGACTGGTCTCCTATCACTACTTTCTCAAACATCAACTCATCCTGGGAATTCTTTCAAAGAAACTTGCTCTCCCTCATGCACAGATTTATCCCCTCTCGTGTTCAGTTGTCTTACCCTTCCTCCCGCCCTTGGTTTACTGAAGCTTGTGGCGAGGCAGTTGTCCTGAAACAACTTTCCTTTGCCTCATGGAAAGCAAACCCAACTGAGGGCAATCTCAGTTCTTTCCACAAAGCTCGGAACAAGTGTGTATCTACCCTCAGGAGAGCCAGAAAACAACATCTTTCTCATCTCAAGTCTGAACTCTCAAACCTCCCTCCCTCCTCAAAATCCTGGTGGCGTTTAATCAAATCTGTTTCTGGTGTATGTTCCCCCTCCATCCCCTCCCTTACCTCAAATGGCCGCACTGCTGATTCCACACGTGATAAAGCTGAATGTCTAAACTCGGTGTTTGCAGCTAAATCTTGTGTCCTAAACCCATCACTATCTCTACCCACTTTACCCAGTCGCACCCAACTGTCCCTGGACTCTGTATCCTTTTCTCCTGACAAGGTGGAGAGCTTGCTTTCAAACCTCGAGTCAGATTCTGCAACCGGTCCAGACGGCATCAGCCCACGTGTCCTCAAAGCCTGCTCTTCTGCTCTTGCTCACCCTCTCTCTGTTCTATTCACCCTCTCATTTTCCCAAGGTCATCTGCCATCTGCTTGGAAATCTGCTAACATCACTGCCCTGCATAAAAAAGGTGCAAAAACAGATCCCTGTAACTATAGACCAATCAGCCTTCTCCCAATCATCAGCAAGGTTATGGAATCCATCATCGCTTCAGACATGAAATCCTTCCTCTTCTCCAATGGCTTGATTTCCAATCATCAATTTGGTTTCAGACCAGGTCACTCTACCCTAGATATGCTGCTACTGCTCTCCCATCAATGGATGGAGGTCCTCAATGCCAGACAGGAAATCCGAGCCGTATCCCTGGACATATCACGTGCTTTTGACACAGTCTGGCACCCTGCACTACTCACCAAACTCTCTTCCCATGGTATTCAAGGCCATCTCCACTCATGGCTCGCAGACTTCCTCTCCTGTCGCAGTCAACGTGTGGCCCTAAATGGAGTTCTTTCATCCCCTCTTCCTGTGCAGGCTGGAGTTCCTCAAGGTAGCGTTCTGGGCCCTGTTCTTTTTCTGGTTTTCATCAATGATCTCTCGGACTCTCTGGAAAATCCTCTATTTCTCTTTGCCGATGACTCCACCCTCTGCCGTACCATCTGTCATCCCTCAGACCGGCAAGCAGCAGCTTCTTCGCTCACTGCAGATCTGGATAAAATCACAAACTGGTCCAACACGTGGAACATGTCTTTCAATCCAGACAAATCTCACACTCTCACTATGTCTCTTCGAAAGGACCGTTTACAAAACCCCCCATCCACTTTCTCAACAATCCTCTGGAAGAAGTCTTTTCTTTCAAGCTTCTGGGTCTCACTATCTGCCATGACCTTTCCTGGGAAAGTCACATTTCCAACCTTGCCTCAAAAGCCAGTCGCCGACTGGGAATCCTCCGTCGTGCAAAGTCCTTCCTCGGCCCTCTTGAGCTCCTGACCACTTACAAAGCTTTTGTCCGTAGCCTGATGGAGTACTGCTCTCCCCTCTGGGCTGGTGCTCCTGCCTCCCACCTTTCTCGACTTCACGCTGTCGAAACCAGGGCTTTTAAGATCATTGGCATCTCCCGCAATGAAGCTGAGTCTTTGGGCCTCTCACTCAATCACCGCAGGTTGGTCGGTGGTCTTTCTGTCTTCTACCGACTCCTCTCCAGCCTTGCCCCCCCTGCTCTCTCTGTGATTTGTCCCAACCACATTTCCACAGGTCGCTCAAGGTCCGCCAACAACCCCCTTCTGGTAAAACTACCAAAATCACGAATCACTGCTCATCTTCACTCTTTCATTCCTCTTTTTTTCCCGCCTTTGGAATAAACTTCCTCACTCTATTCTTTCCCATTCTTCCCTCCAGGCTTTCAAAACAGCTGTTCACCACCACCTCTTATCTTCCCCCATCCAAATCCTCGATCTTTTCTACCCCCGATAATCCACCCAAGCCCACTTCCTTCAATTCTCCTGCTTGTGTGAGTGTGTGAGTGAGTTGTGTGTTAGCTCTCATACGAGCCTCGACCAAGGTATACAAAAAAAAAAAAAAAAAAAAAAAAATATCCAAGCTCCGCTGCAGTGTCTCAAATGCCATCTATCAAGATTATTCAATTGTCGACTTTTAAGTGAATTTCACACAAAATCCAACTCCATTTCTGACATAGTAGGTTGGTTCGATTTATGAATAACCACCAAGTATGTGGCGGGCTTTTTGGAGATTAGACCTTGATGGCGCTAGGGGTCTGTGGTTGATCAGTGCCCCAGAGGAGATACACTTCTCATCGTGGGAGATTTCAATGCATCGTCTGGAACTGAGAGGGATGGTTATGAGACATGTGTTGGTCCCCATGGACCAGGAACTATGAACCAGAAAAGGACTAAGTTCCTTGACGTTGCAAGAAGTCATGGACTTAGGGTGGCCGGTTCATGGTTTCAGCGCCCCCAAGCTCATCACTGGACTTGGTACTCCAACGTTGGCGGTGTGGCAAATGAGATTGACCATGTCCTCGTTGATGGTCGCTGGAGGATGATCCAGAACTGCAGGGTCTACCTGAGTGCTCAGTTCCTCAATACTGACCACCGGCTTGTTGGAGCAACTCTGAAGTTGCACCTTAAATCCAGGAGAATGGTACCAACCCAGCCGAGGCTGGATGTTGGCAAGCTCAAGGATGAGAGGGTAGCTGAGGAGTTTGCAAACAAGCTGAGTGGAGATTTTGGGGGTCTGGGTGCTTTGGGAGGTCCTGAAGAGTTGTGGAGTGCCTTCAAGACCACCGTCCTTGATGTTGCCTGTGGATGTCTTGAAACTCACCAAAGGGCAAAGAAGAATTTTGTCTCTAAAGGGACACTGGATACCATTGACCGGAGTTGCAGGGCCAGGCTGAATGGCAGAGCTGAGCTGTTCAGAGACCTGAGGCGTAAAACTGTACATGTGCTCAGGGTGGACAAGGAGGCCTATGTGTGAGGAATCTGTGAGGGGGTAGAGCATCACCTGTGGACAGGTGATTCTCGTCCCACTTACAGGGGAATTCGCGCATTGCGTTCATCCAAGCCCATCGCTCGGTGTACTGCAGTTAGAGCAGAGGGTGGTAGGCTCTTGACAGAGGAGTCCAAAGCGAAGGCCCGCTGAGCCGGTTACTTTGAGTGGTTGTACCAGGCTGATCCACCAGCTGTCAAGTTGGACGTCAGGGGTGTTACAATCCCTGTTGCTGACCCTTCAATCAACTGTGGTCCACCTTCGCTTGTGGAAACACAGGCTGCGATGAACCAGTTGAAATGGGGTAAAGCTCCTGGGATCTGTGGCATCCATGCTGAACTTCTCAAGGCTGGTGATAATGCTGCACTCGTGTCGTTGCATGCAGTTCTGTGCTCTGCCTGCAACACAGGCATCATCGCAACTAACTGGAAGAGGGGCCTTGTTGTCACTCTCTGGAAAGGGAAGGGTGATTGCCAAGACTGCAACAACTACCGAGGGGTAACATTGCTCTCAGTGCCGGGCAAGGTCTTTGCTCGGATAATTCTTGATCGGGTTCGCCACCATCTGCTTGAGCACCAGCGTCCAGAGCAGTCAGGCTTTACACCAAAGAGGTCAACGATTGACCGTATCCTTGCTCTTCGGGTCATCACCGAACGCAGACGAGAGCTTCGGCAGGGGCTGCTTGCAGCCTATGTTGATCTCTGTAAAGCGTTCGATTCAGTGAATTGGGATGCTCTCTGGAGGATTCTTGGTCTTCGTGGGGTGCCACCAAAATTGATCAATCTGATGTCTGAACTCCACTCTGGTACTGAGAGTGCTTTGAGATGTGGTGCAACCATCTCTGACATTGCCATTTGTTACTGGAGTTCGTCAGGGGTGTGTACTGGCCCCCACACTTTTCAGCACTTGTATGGACTGGATTTTAGGGAGGATGTCGGAGAGATCAAGCTGCAGTGCATCATTTGGGAATGTTACAATCTCTGACCTTGATTTCGCAGATGATGCAGTCATCTTCACGGAGACTTCAGATATCATTTTGGGGGCCCTCGAGGTGCTGAATGAGTTGGAGCTGCTGAGATTACGGGTTTCTTGGGTCAAAACTAAGACCCAGGCTTTCAATGACATCTTGGATGCTGCTGTCCTGTCTGTGCCTGTTTGTGGTGAGGATGTTGAGGTCATGGAGAGATTCACTTACCTTGGTAGTGATATTCATGTCTATGCTGGCTGTGAGTCAGAGGTCAATAGACGTCTGGGTCGGGCCTGGGAGTCATGGATTCACTGCATCATGGGGTGTGGCGCTACCGGTACCTGTGCAGGAGGACGAAAGCCCGAGTCTTCAGGTCCTTGGTGCTTCCAGTCTTGCTATACGGATGCGAGACATGGACTCTGCCCAAGGATCTGAGATGGAGACTTAATTCCTTTGGTACCAGGTCTCTTCAGAGAATCCTTGGCTATCGCTGGTTAGACTTCGTGTCCAATGAGCGGTTGCTGAGAGAGACTCAAATGAGATTTGTTACCTGCATAGTCCGTGATCATCAGCTGCAGCTGTATGGACATGTGGCTAGTTATCCTGACGCTGATCTTGCTCACCAGATTCTCTCAGCGTGGGAGTCTCGTGAGTGAAGGAGGCCAATGGGCCGACCACGTGCCTCGTGGTTGCAGTCGGTTGATCGGCATCTCAAGGAGATGGGGATGGGCCAGGCATCTGCCTGGGGGATGGCCAGACGGAGGCCCCTGGAGTACCGGCGGAAAGTGGACACAGCGACGCGCTGTTCTGGCACATGCTCCCAAACCTGACCTGACCTGAGTGTTCAAGTATATAATTAAATTTAAATAAAATAAAGACTTTAAAGGTCGTAGATAAATAAAATTCACAAGGTCACTACCGTTGACGCAGCTTCTTTTACTCCACCATATTTAACATGGAACATGAGCTATTTGCACCTGTTGTTATGTCCTTTATAACGTCCTTAAAAACAGTAAGTTTCTTGTTTGGAATGATTTTCAATTTTGTTTGACGGTCAGGCAAGCAGTCAACAAATTACATTACATGTGCACGTCCTCTCTGTGGATGTGCGATGGGGCCGATTTCCGGACCAAATTGCATATTTTAGTCTGATGGGCAGAGTTAGTTTTCCAATTCGTGTTCAATATTTAAAATTGAAATTAACTTGTTCCTCGATCATAAACTGACGTTTGTGGACCAGTGAGCAGACAGAGAGAAATTGATCCAATTGCTTAAACCAGCTTTCACTGAGCGCATGTGGGGTAACAATAACAATAACAATTACAATAATAATAATAATAATAATAATAATAATAATAATAATAATCTATCTACAATTCCAGCACTGTGAGTGTGTGTGTGTGTGTGTGTGTGTGTGTGTGTGTGTGTGTGTGTGTGTGTGTGTGTGTGCGTGTGTGTCTGTGTGCGTGTCTGTGTGCGTGTCTGTGTGCGTGTCTGTGTGCGTGTCTGTGTGCGTGTCTGTGTGTGTTTGTGTGTGTGTGTGTGTGTGTGTGTGTGTGTGTGACCGCTGTTTTTCGACAACCACAGGTCCGATCTAATTGAAACTTGCCAGGTATATTGCTGGGGACCTGAGGATGTGCCTTTTCAAGGTTTGATATTAATCGGACAAGTGGTTCTCAAGTTATGGCCATTTATTTACCAAACTAATGACAGGATTCGGTGCTATGACATCACAATTGACATCACAATTCTTTTTTCTTTTTTTTTTGCACAGATGGGCAGGCACTCGCAATAATCTATCTATAATTCCAGCAATGTGTGTGTGTGCGTCTGTCTGTCTGTATGTGACCGCCGATCTGATCTCATTGAAACTTGCCAGGAATATTGCCGGAGACCCGTGGATGTGCCTTTTCGAGGTTTGATATCGATCGGACGAGCGGTTCCCAAGTTACGGCCATTTACCTGTCGACCAATGACAGGACATGGTGCTATGACGTCACGAATGACGTCACAATTCTTTTTTATTTTTTATTTTTGCACGGATGGGCACGCACTAGTAATAATCTATCTATAATTCCAGCAATCTGTGTGCGTGTGTGTGTGTGTGTGTGTGTGTGTGTGTGTGTGTGTGTGTGTGTGTGTCTGTCTGTATGCGACCGCCGTTTCTCGACGACCGCCAGTCCGATCTCATTGAAACTTGCCAGGAATAGTGCCGGGGGACCCGCGGATGTGCCTTTTCGAGGTTTGATGTTAATCGGACGAGCGGTTCCCAAGTTACGGCCATTTACCTGTCGACCAATGACAGGACACGGTGCTATGACGTCACGAATGACGTCACATTTAATGTTTATTTCTTCTTATTTTTATTTTTTTTGCACGATTGAAGTCACAATTCTTCTTCTTCTTCGTTTGGTATGATGTCACAATCGACGCTGGGGACCTGAGTATGTGTCTTTTCAAGGTTTGATATTAATCCGACAAGCGGTTCCCAAGTTGCGGCCATTTATCTGTCAACCAATGACAAGAGATGGTGCTATGACATCACGAATGATGTCACAATTAATGTTTATTTATTTATTAATTATTTTTGCACGATTGACGGTACAATTAACGTAATATCGACGTCACACGAGAGGGACAGGAGAGGGGGTGAGAGTGGGGGTGAGAGAGGGGAAGGAGAGAGGGGGGTGAGGGAGAGGGGGCGTCACAATTCTTCTTCTTCGTTTGATATGACGTCATAATTGACGCTGGGGACCTGAGTATTTTTCCCAGGTGTTTCCCAAGTTTTGACCATTTATGATACGGTTGGTCCGATCTCATTGAAGCAATGCCCCAATCCAGTCGTCGTTTACGAGAGCGAAGGAACGAAGCTGCACCTACGGGCTCGCACAAGTAATGATAATAGAAGTGGCGGTGGGTAGTAAGGTACCTTGGGGAAAAAGGTCTACCTTTTTCTTTCCAATCATATCAACAAAGTTCTTTCTAATCATAAAAGCATTTATTTGGGGGAGAAAAGTGAAAATATTTGAACAGGCCAACAAAATTTTAAAAGCCTCCGTCAATTCATATTTAATGGTTCTTCTTCTTCCGCATGCAGCACAAGGCTGTGAGTGGCATCATT
This sequence comes from Eptatretus burgeri, assembly GCF_056783735.1. Taxonomy (NCBI): domain Eukaryota; kingdom Metazoa; phylum Chordata; class Myxini; order Myxiniformes; family Myxinidae; genus Eptatretus; species Eptatretus burgeri. The sequence goes on along the minus strand of NC_140966.1, from coordinate 97,670,136 downwards.
GGCCGAGGGTGCGACTGTGCCACCGATGCAATGCCCTCTGTAGGTTAGAGCAGGAATTTGGAATTCGTTCATGGGGCCGGCGAAAGCTTGCCGACTCTTCGCGAAGGACACCATGGGGTCTTTAACAGCCACCAACTAATGCCAGTCGACGAATGCCAACTAAGGCCAACTAATGCCATCCATCAACTTAGAACTTGGTGTTGGCTTAGCAGTTTGGGTGGTGGCTTGGGATCCTAGGGTCATGAGTTCAAGCCCCATTGGCTGCTGAATTAACACCAGGGGGTTGACTCAGCCTGTAATCCTTCCGAGGTCGGCGAAATGAGGACCAGTGTCACAGCCAAAATCGTGTTGCACACGAAGGGAAGGAGTATTGACGGATTGATCAAATCTGGTATTGGTGTGGTGCAGGCACGATGGGCCCAATGGCCTCCTCCTGCACATAAAACTTCCTTGTAATCGACAGGACGCCCACTTTTCGTCCAGCCGAGGGACGACACACATATCGATGAATCACCCTGCCTGTGAGAAAACAAAACAACAATAGGATGACAGTTTATAGCTCGGTCTGGATTCAAACCAAGACGAGACAGCTTCGAGGTGAGTTTGTGTATCTCTCGGCCATCCTGCCATCCAATTTTATCATCCAACCAATTAATCTGTGTGGACCTGAACATCAGCACACCAAGGGTAACAAGGCCCATGTCTAACATTTGCTCTGGACACAGAATCACCAGGTGCAAGTCCGATACTTTCTAGGATGTATAAATATAATACTCACCGCCCTTAATCACCCACACTGTGCACAAACTGGTGATCATTATTATCGGATTCGAGCACAGAACATTCTTCTTGCACTCAGACAATGATTGAAAACATTGGCACAAGTCCATCTGTGCATCTCCTTAACACACGTCATAACCGTCAGGTGGACATCATGATTCCAGCATCTTACAAATTCCTGCATTCAGCTCCTTCTCTCATCTGGAATAATCATGAATTTCACAAAGGAATTACATCTTATTAAGAACATCAAATAATTCATTTCGAAGAGCTCGACTGTAACCACTTTCAAGAATTTATATTTGAAGGGACGAGGATACCCACTCCGTATGGGAGCCTCTGGGAGTGGCAGGTATGGTCGTGTTATTATCCTCTTTGGGGTGTGTATGTATATATTATATATTATATAATTATATGTATATATATATATATATATATATATATATATATATATATATATATATATATATATATATATGTGTATGTACTACAGTAGATCTAGGATTGGATCTGTTCGTCGGTGGGAGACATGACAAGCATATAATGCCTCAAGAATGTCGGGTTTACTCCCTTTCAGTTTCGTCTTTTACTTCCGATGGGGTTACCCCCATGAAATGCCACGATAAGCCATCTATATAGCTCAACACAGATTTTGCCCAAGGCAAAAAAATCCAAGTGGTGAGGGGGGCAAATTAAGTTGATGTGTGACCCTTCGTCCTGTCAAGTTTGGTTGAGATTGGATAAGTAAAGACTGAATGTATTGCAGTCAGACAGACAGACAGACAGACAGACAGACAGACAGACAGACAGACAACAAATTGTGTATTTTACTATGATGGGCAATTCAGCCACCAACCGACTACTACTACTACGACTACTACTGGCGTATGACAGCTTGGCTACTGGGTAGCTGTCATTTCCTGGAAGTGCGGCTGTGCCGCTGATGCTGTACCCCTCTACCAATCCACTGGTACTCATTTTGCCAACCTCAGAAGGATGACAGGCTGAGGCAACCCCACCTGGTGTTAATTCAGCAGCCAACAGGTCTCAAACTCAGGACCCTGGGATCCCAAGCCAGCCACCCGAACCACTCAGCCAACACCAGGCTTACCTACTGACTCACGCTGACTCTTTCAATCTGCGAGCAACATCCATTTTCCGAGTTGTGAACTGGTCGGAGTATTGCCCGTTGGGTGGCATTCTCCACTGGAGTCTTATTACCTGCAAGCACCTTAAAGCCTGATGTTTGCTTAGTGGTTAAGGTGGCTGGCTTTGGGATCTTAGAATCCTGAGTTGGAACCCCGATTTCCACTGAATTAACACCAGGTGGGGTTGACTCAGCCTGTCATCCTTCCGAGGTCGGCGAAATGAGTACCAGTGTACTGTTATAATGGTTGTATCAGCGCTGTCCTATGCCTGCAACCGCAGTGTGGTAATGTTCTTCCTGATGAAGCAGCACTTATATGGAATAAAGGAACGAAGGAACTCAAGGGCAACTCAACATTGTGGCCATGTTTCTTCATCGCAAAAGTATGACATCATGATTGATTTATACTTACTGTGTGCACTGACAAAGTGCTGAAGCTGTGTGTAAGGATGAAGGGGGACATTTTTCTTTGGATCCAGGTCCCTTGATGCATCATGCTCTGGTGCCAAGATCACAGGGTAATTCATACTAGATTCCTCTGTTGTTTTCACCGTGGAGGAAATGGCCTGGATTTCCAGTTTGGGCAGCCCCTCCAAGTGGCAGTCGGAGTGGTAAACACTGTGCACTGTATCTGAAGAATCTTTTCTCTCTGTAGAGCTAGTTCCATGAAATAGGCCTGATGTAGGGGGCTCATCATAGCATCCATGCTTACCCCCATCTCCACACTCCCTCTCATCAGCACCACCGCACAGTGACCTTCTCTGCAGTGGAACGTGGTAGTGGTGGTGGTGGTGATGGTGGTGATGATGGATCAGGTGGTGTATCGATCTTGAGTGGCGCCGATGTTCTTTACATTGCCGTCTCTCCCTCCGCTGTTGTTGTTGTTGTTTCGGCCTCTGTGGTTCACTCTCAGAAGCAGGACTTTCCTCATCAGTGACTCCATTGTCGCCCGATGCAGCCCAACTAAATTTCCGGTCTTGTTTCTTCTTTCTGCTTTCCCGCCAAGTGTGAAAACGTGCTAGGAAGCGCCGTCGAGCCTTGCGGCAAATGTGTGTGGCATAGCGGATCAGCTCATCATAGCAGGTACCAGGTTCGGAGTAGCTTGCAAGTGTACTGTCATTGGACATGAAGCGAGTACGCTGCTCCAGCATCAATTTGTTCTCACGCTGCTTTGTCTCCGAGAACTGTGTAGCAATTACCACAAGGCAAAGGTTTATCATGAAGAAGGAACCAACCTAGGGGATTGGATAGAAGCAAAAGGATAAGGATGGGGTTGAGGAGTGAGTCAGGTATTGTGAGAAATTATGAAATCTTCAAGGTCATACATTTTGCAAGTAGGCAAAAATAAATATTTTTGAGCCCCCTCCCTTTCCCACATGCCACATAATACTCCTTACTCCTCTCTACTTACTCCTTTCTCTTCTCTCTGAACTCCTCTCTCACTTCCTACATTCTTTTATCGTGTCTACAGCCAATAATGGTTCCCTAAACTGCTCATTACTGTGAGATGGCTCACAGTAACGCAGCTAGAAATTCCCTGAGCACTCGCAATCTTTCCACAAATGGTGAAATCAAACTTTAACATTAACACTCGTCATCATTTTCCACGACCCTATATTTACACTTCGTGTCGAGCATCAAGAAACATGACGAAGTCCGACGTAATGAACAAGTTGTTCCAAATTGAAGCATCGGTATTCATACGTACAAAGCAACAGTGGCCCGTAAAGATTTTGTGACTGCATCGAAAAACACCCAAATTTTTTTGACAACTGTAGAGACAACTTAAAACTTCAATCAACTCAAGGATTTGTTCAAAAAAAAAAAAGACGAGGTTGAGAAAGTCAAATGGTTCAGCCACAAAATGACCTTTGTCAGGGACAAACACAGAGCGTGCGCACGCTGAGATGTTAAACGGCCTTCTGGAGGATCAGTGCGATGCAGGCCTGCAATAGAGCACGACACCGAGGGAACCATCACAGTTTGGGATGGATGGAGTCAGGTGGTGGGAATTATTAAGAGAAGGGTGGGGAGAGGGAGGTGGGCAGGTAGGATATGGCAACGGTGTTTGGATGTCATGGCGGAGACCTCAGGCCTGCATCGCTCTGCTCCTCCAGGTGGGCCTTTGTTTTCTGAAATGTTGGGCAAAACTAAAAAAAAAAAAAAAAAAAAAGGTAAATTATCACTACCTCGTACACAATTCAATCACGTGATCAAGTGTCAGTCGGTCTGTTTTACATGATTTGATTCTACAAAAATGTCATTCATTAAATAAAGTTTGAACGACATCGTGTGAGCAATGCTGCTTTGAAGCCGATGAACTCCCAAAAATGTGAGTGTCATTCAAAAAGTACAGTACTTTTTTGTGTGCATAGAAGAGTGACGGCAGAATGGAATGGTACAAAATGGAAAGGGGGAAACACCAACAGCAGAGTCGAAGTAAGAGTGAAGGGTGAGATGAAGGGGAGAGGGAGAAGGGCAAGTGTGTGTGTGTGTGTGTGTGTGTGTGTGTGTGTGTGTGTGTGTGTGTGTGTGTGTGTGTGTGTGTGTGTGTGTGTGTGTGTGTGTGTGTGTGTGTGTGTGTGTGTGTGTGTGTGTGTGTGAAGAATCTGCACACCAGCTGAATGAAACACTGAAAGAAGAGGAAGGGTAAAGTGGAGATGAAACAGAGAAGGAACAAACCAACCGACAATGAATAAATGAAAAGGGGCGAGGGAGAGGTGTGAAAAAATCACAATAACCTGGAAAAAGGGAATGCTTGGGAATGGGGTCAATGGGGGTATAAGATATCATGAGCATTGATGAGGGATGACCCGAGGTGGCGTTGAACAGCTGTGTTGAAGACTTGGAGAGAAGAATGGAACTGAACAAACTGGAGAAGTTGGTTTCAGAGGCAAGAGAAAAGAGGAACAAATGAGTGGAGGTGAGCAGTGAGCCTGGATTTGGGGAGTTTAACAAGAATATCGTTCCTGACAGACCGTACGTGCCCAGCAGAAACATGGGAGGGACAGAGCCAAGAGAGGAGAGAGGGTGCAAGACCAAAAAATGAGGAGGTAGAATCCAGAGAGGCAACCAACCTATCAGCCATGTGAGAGTAACAGGTGTAGACTCTCAGCTTCGTTGTGGGAGACCCAATGATTTTAAGGGCCTTGGTTTCCAAGGCATCAATCAAGAAGGGGCAGGTGTGAGGCAGGAGCACCAGCAATGTATGTATATGCACTTAGTAGAAGATATTTCTGACAAATCTCATTGTTTTCGATATCACTTGTGGGCTCGTTGGTCGATTGGACAAATTTTTCATCGGTCTTCACAGCCTGAAAGCACACCTGCTTGCTGTACTGCTTGAGCATTAGCTTGCCTTTCACCAAGCCCAGAAGTGATTGGGCCAGGGCAGAGATTATACATTCGGTATTTTTCTTGCCAAATTATACAATTATTATTGTTGTAAATATTAAGAGTATTAATTAATACGTGCTTTGTTGCAATGTTATAGTTTTTTTTTATTATTACCGCCACCACCGAAGGTGAAGGAGGTTAATGTTTTCAACCCTCTGTCCGTTTGTTACTTGCAAAATCGAAGATTTTTCAAGTATATTGGTTTGTTGATTTTGTTATTCTGTCTGTCTGTCGCCTTCAGGTCACAACTTTAAACCGATCTTCACGAAACTTCACGACATGGTAGAGTTTGTCAGAAGGAAGAAGCCGATTGTTTTTGAGGTCAAAAGGTCAACATTGGCCAAAGGTCAACAACTTACAGTAGGTGAGATTACTAAAATCCTCAATTTCCATCCGATTGACTTGAAATTTGAAGAGGATTTATATTTCAGATCAATGAATTCAACGAGCCAATTGTTTTTGAGGTGAACATGGATCAAATGGACAACATAGGCCAAAGGTCAACAACTTAGGTGGTATTTCTAAAATCCTCAATTTTCGTCCGATTGACATGAAATTTGAAGAGGATTTATATTTCAAGTCATTGAATTCAACTATCCATTTATTTTTGAGGTCAACATCGACCAAAAGGTCAGCAATGAAGGATGCGTTTCTAAAATCCTCAATTTTCATCTCATTGATTTGATATTGAAGAGGATTTGAAGATCATGTCACTGAATTCAACAACTAATTATTTTTGAGGTCAGCATCGGCCAAAAGGAAAACATAGGCCGAATTTCTAAAATTGTCAATTTTCATCCGATTGACTTGAAATTTGAAGAGGTGTTCCATATTTGGTCATTGAATTCAACCACCAATTATTTTTGAGGTCAAATTTGTTTTATGGATTTTGCAAGTATCGTGTTCTGCACTGTCTTCTTGTTTGTTTGTGTGCAGGATATCTCAAAAAGTTGTAGACAGATTCGAATGAAACTTGGTGGACCCGTTGGGTGTGCGACATGGAAGAATTGCTTCGATTTTGGTGAAAATCCCAATCCGGATCCGGATCTGATCATTTTTTGAAGTGATTCTTCACCATCGAGAGATAGAGCTAAACGAGTATATAACACGATATCTCAAAAGGTTGTGGACGGATTGGGATGAAACTTGGTGGACATGTTGGATGTGTTGGCAAAGACAAACTGTTTAGATTTTGTGAAGATCCGGATCCGGATTCAACGACTAGAATTTTTAAAGTGATTCTTCACCATTGAGAGATGGGGCTCAAAAATGATATATTGCATGATATCTCAAAAAGTTGTGACGGATTCGGCCGAAAGTTGGTAGACTTGTTGGGTAATGTGACAAGGAAGAATTGATTAAATTTTGGTGAAAATCCGAATCCGGATCCGGATCTGATTTTTAAAGTTATTCTTCACCTTTGAGAGATAGGGCTAAAACACTCGTATAGCATGACGTCTCAAAAAGTTGTGGACGACCGATTCAGACAAAACTTGGTGGACTGGTTGGATGTTTGGCATGGACGAATTGATTCAATTTTGGTGAAGATCCGAATCTGGACCTGGATACGAGAATTATTTAATTTTTGAAGTGATTCTTCACCATTGAGAGATTGGACCAAAAACGATATAGAGCATGATATTTCAAAAATGTATTGGGCTTGATATGTTCTCGTGGATCAGGCATTGCATGGTGGAGGTATGCGCTCCACCGAGTGCCTTTCTTGTTAATTTTGTAATTGGAATGCCATGCCACAGAAGGACCTATTAAGCTGCTCTATCTATACACCTTAACACGGCGTGCGTTTAAAACATGCGAATTCTTCTGGGTTCTATGTAGTTGATATCCCTAATCAACTCAGTAGATCATGACAATCATTTTGTTGAATTACATTCCACATCGGAATGCTCCAGAAGAACTCCACAAAAAACATGACACACACACACACACACACACACACACACACACACACACACACACACACACACACACACACACACACCTCATCCGTTTATCGTAGATTACTTTCTATATTCTACATTGCTTTCTAACTGATGCCCAGTCAGCAGCTGGCTTTGGAGGACATCTTGGAAATATGGTCTGCCCAATAAATATCATGGCTGATGGTGAGGCCCAAACCTTTGAGTGACATAGCCTCTTCAAATTGTTTGTTTAGGAAGCAGATGGGAGGGTTTCCAGATGGTCCTTTCGGAGAGACAAGTTGAGTATGTGGGATTTGTCCAGGTTGAAAGACATATTCCAAGTGTTGGACAAGCTCCTGATTTTATCATGGTCTGCAGAGGGGGAAGAGGCTGCTCCCTGCCTGTGAGGATGAGGAATGATACGGCAGAGGGTGGAATCATCAGTGAAGAGATAAACGGCATGTTCGGGGAAATCAGAAAGATCATTGATGAAGACGAGGAACAAGGTTGGGTTCAAGACACTGCCAGGGGCACTTTAGCCTTGACAAGGAGAGGTGATGAAAGGATCCCATTAAGAGCTACACAATGACAATGGGAGTGGAGGAAGTCAATGATCCATGAAAGGAGTTGGCCTTTGGATGCCATCGGCAGAGAGTTTGGAGATCAAGGCAGGATGCCAGACCATATCAAATGCTCGAGATATGGCCAGAGAGACGGCCCTGACCTCAAGTCTGACATTGAGGGCTTCCATCCATTGCTGGGAGAGTATAAGCAGCATGTCCAAGATAAAATGATCGTGTCTCAAACCGAACTGATGATTTGAGATCAGGCCATTCGATAAAATGAAGGATTTGAAGTTAACTACAATGATATTATTGTGGACCCGGGGTCGGGGGCAAAGTCATGAGGGGTGAACTACCTCGGGTTCCACCAGACTCTCTGGAATCGCAGGCCGTCGCACACGAATAACTTCATGACACAGCGGGTCACTAATCGACCATGAACGCCAATAACTCAACCACGTGACTTAGGGTCCTCCGTCTAATGAACACCATTTACCTAAAGGACACATGATCTAATTGCCGGGGGACACGCCCTTGGTTTGCAGCTCAAACCGGATCACCTTACCAGATCAGACGCAGCTGAGTGGAACTGCGAAGCACGTACCGGCAAGGAAACAGATCGTTGGGGGATAGCGTTCCGCCTATATTAGGGTGCAAACCATGCTGGACCAATGGAGGAAAGGACAAAAACGATCGAGGAACATTTCAACACAAAGTATTTATTTACAATGGCGAGGAAAGGTATGTGGCACATTGAATTGGGTTTATTTGTATGTACAGCATGTGATAGCAAGGAATTTGTGGGCTGCGACAAAAGGCAAGCAATCTTACAAAAGCAGGCACAGAGCAGACTTATCGTGTGATAACTTATACAATCTTAATTTAAACTAGGAGAGGCACCATCACACACGAACGCGTGCACGCACGCACACACACCCGAGAAAGATTAGATACAGCCCAGAGAGAAAGAGAGCAGATGAGGATAAACGGCCTCCCAATACCTGGCGTGGTCGGCAGACCAATGCAACCCAGAACGTTTAGGGAGAGGTAGGTGGGAGGAATACTGGTGGTGTCTAAAGTGTGGGAGTGGGAGGTGTGGTGTCTTGAAATGTGGGGGGTGCATTGTCGTGCCAGAAGAAAATGGGATTGCGAGTCAGTAATGATGCTCTTTGTGCATCCAAAGAAGATGGGATAGAGAGGTGGCTAGAGAGAGAGAGGGGAGAGAAGATACGTAAGGAGAAAAATCTCGAACCTAGCCATGTATAGGTCTGTTTGTGTAGCGTGTACCTCTGTGATTTAAGCTCCTGACTCAACATAGGATATGCTCTCTGAGCTGGCAACCTGACCCTGAATGTGCTCCGGGTGCAGTCTGAATGTCGAATGGCAGCTGACTTTCCCCACCACTCACGGGCCCCCTCTCAGGAGCCAAAATGCACACCCTGACCCCGTACCAAACTCCTGGATCGCCATTCTTGCAACCCCTCCTCGTTACCCCTCTCTTGGTCTGGCGACTGGATGAGGGTCATATCAATTCCGCGTGCTCACCCAGGACGTCCCCGGAGATATGCGGTTGAGCTATTCATGTCTTTTGCTTGGCCCAGCATCGCACGGTGCTGAGGATAGCCCGAGTCATGCAGTACTCCTCTGTATAGAGTGGCAAATTGTTGTGATGCAGGAGATACAAAGGGGTGTTAGAATATTTTTCCCATGTGTGGGAGGCATTTGTGGTCAAAGTGGTGAGGTTTGGTGAGTGAGGTGCAAAGCAAGGTGAGATGCCGGTTGGAAATTGGCATGCAGGTTTGAATGAAATAATGGCACGTGTTGCGTGGGTGGTATAGTGTGTAGTGGGGTTGTGGTGGTTACAAGCCACGGGAGGCATTGTGGTGTGCTTATTATCAATCGTATGTTAAGTGGCGTGTGTGCTTGCTTGCTTGTTTTGTACCATGGTGAAAAGGAAAAGGTTCAGGTAGGAATCAGAATTTGAGATAGTTTCTAGTTAATCGACCTAACTTTGAGACCCACGTAACGCACTTCATCCCGATAACCCACTCGACATGAGGGGAGGTCTAACTGCACAAAGACTAATGAAATAACTGCCTGAGGATCACTGTATGCTGGGTGCCATTGCCTTAGAGGCATGTGGTTTTGTAGAACCGCAACAATATATTCCACGACCTTGCATATAATTGTCAGCAACCTATTAGACCTTAAGTTAAGAGGATCCATTTTTGCACCATGATTGCATATTGCAGTGATGTTGGTTGACTCCCAGCCAGATGGAAACTGACCAAGAGAGAATGATCATGTGAACAGAGCAGGAAGAGGATGAGCAAGAGCAGCAGATCAGGTTTTTAAGACATATGCACCAATGACATCTGGGTATGTTGTAGAATCAGAGTCCAAATTTGCCAAAAACCTCTCCCCATTCTCAAGTGGGAAAGACAGTATTCAGAAGCAGTTGGGTGTGAAAGGGTAGGGTAGGTGTCGGTAGTGAGGTGTCGAGTAAACAATATTTAGAAGCAAACGCAGAATTTAAACATTTGGCCTTTTCACGAGTGGAGTCGGCTGTGGTGCCATTCGAAGTGAGGGAAGGGATGGAGGTGCCACCAGGAACCGTCTTGACAAGGTGCCATCAGATCTTCGAAGGAGACAAGTTTGAGAGCTGTGTCTTGAGGGTTTCCAGGTATTGTTTTCTAGCTCTCCTGAGAGTGGACAGACTTATTCTGGGCTTTGTGCAATGATCTGAGGTTGCCTTCAATTGGATTTTCCTTCCAGGAAGAAAAAGCAATTTATTTGAAGGCAACCTGTCATGCTACATGATTCTGTGTACCATGGGTGAGAGGATGGGTTTGATAACTGAAGACTAGATGGGATAAATCTGCACTCAAGGGAAAGGAAGCTTGAGGAGGGTTCCTCGGCAGTATTAATTTTAGGAGAGATGGAAATGAAGGACCAGTCTTAATATAAGAGGGCAGCTTGCAGTCCCTGACAGTCAGCTTGAGTGAACTGTCAGACTCTGTGGCATTAAGGCAGCTCTCTGACAATTAAGGCGAGAGACAGGTTGATTCTCCCAAGACTTGCAAACATATCCTGTTACTATTGGGACAGAAGAGGAAGAGGAGACATTCGGAGGAAAATTCGTCATGACCAAATCCAGAACAAGAACGTACCACGAGAAGAAATCCAGAATGGAAAGTTCACTGATCCAGTGAGACCCATGGAGTGACAGAAGTCCTGTGCTGCAATGCCCTGACTGGTGGAAGAGGTCCCAACACAGCCAATTAGAATGATGACAGCTTAAATCATCGGATATGAGAAAGAAAGATTTGGAATGGGTGGTGAAAAGATGATCCATGTTGGCATTGAGGGAGATGTAAATTGATTCATCCCTGTTAGAAGGATGGTACAACACACAGACAAACAAGCGGTGGTTGTGGAGGGGAAAGTGCAGCCAAGGGTACTACTCCTGGGGGTTAGGAGTGGAAAGGGTAATACACTGATAGTGGGAAATGGAGTTCTTGACATAAACTGCAACTCCACCACTGGAATGGGGTTCAGACATGTAGAACCTGAAAAGCCAATCCCAGGGAGAGGCACTGGGGAATCGGGGATATCTTGTGGGAGGAATCATTCTGTTAGGCAGATCATGTCAGGTTTACCAGTGAAAACTTGGATTGAGAGATTTGTTAAATTGAGGTGAAGACCTCAGATGTTGGATGTCTATACAGTTGAGGATGGGGGAAGAGTGGGAAAGAGATGAGGGATGTGGGGTGAACATGTTGGGAGCAGGATGCTGGGGAAGCAGAGAGGGGGCTGGACGCTGCAGAATCATAGAGCGGGCGGGATGCTGGGGAAGCAGAGAGGGGGCGGGACGCTGCAGAATCATAGAGGGGGCGGGATGCTGGGGAAGCAGAGAGGGGGCTGGACGCTGCAGAATCATAGAGGGGTGGGACGCTGGGGAAGCAGAGAGGGGGCGGGACGCTGGGGAAGCATAGAGAGTGTGGGATACTGGGAAAGCAGAGAGGCAAGGGTGTGAGTTGCAGAAGCAGAGCGGGGGCGGGACACTGGGGAAGCAGAGAGGGGCGGGACACTGGGGAAACAGAGAGGGGGCTGGACACTGGGGAAGCAGAGAGGGGCGGGACACTGGGGAAGCAGAGAGGGGGCTGGACACTGGGGAAGCAGAAAGGGGGCGGGACGCTGGGGAAGCAGAGAGAGCACGGGATACTGGGAAAGCAGAGAGGCAAGGGTGTGAGATGCAGAAGCAGAGAGGGGCAGGATGCAAGACACACAGAGAGTGGGTGGGATGAGTGGGAATCTGAAAAGAGGCAGTGGCAAGGGGGAAGATGGGAGAGGGTATGTGTGAAGAAGGTGTGGGGGAGGGTATTAATGTGAGGGACTTTGTCACCATAATCCCATTCACAGTACAAAAATGGTTGGATTTAAGGATTTCAATTGCATAGAGACGAAGACAGACATCAGGATCGGAATGGTAATGATGATAAAAGGCATAAAGAAAGACAGCACTTTATGAATACAATGGTGGATGAGGCACGAGTTTGCGAGTGATACAGGAATAGAGAGAAGGGGATGATGGAGAGCAGAATGGGAGAAAAGTTTTTGGAAGTAAGTATGTGCTGAGAGTGAACATTTTAGAATTGCCATTTATAAAGGTTTAAGTTGATGGAGTGAGCGGTGAGGAAGAAGAATGGAAAAGAGGAAGAAAAGTTTGGGACTGAATGGATTTGGAACGAGTTAAGAATTAATTAGATTGAATGATATTTTAGTATTATATTTAATTTGAGGTCGTTAAGAGAAGGAAGAGAGGAAAGAAGGGAAGTGCTATGCGACTGGGTAGAAAGTGATGGATTTGAAGAGAGGCAACGCTAAGCAAGACTTGGATAATAAGGCAGGGCCTTTTGAACGAACATGTGGTCAACAGAAAGCAAGCTGGACAAACAAAATGTAAAGTAATTAATTTTTTTGTCATTAAAATTTTTTTTATTAACTCACCTGGACTTTAGTCCGGTGAGCTTATGCAATCGAGCAGTGTCTGCAGGTGAGTGACTGAGTTAGTCAGTCAGTCACCGGTCAACACTTCAGTCATTATCGCTTGAACCAAATAAAGGATTTTGTTGAAACTTGGCGACAAGCTTCATATCTGATGCCAAACGAAGGTTTATTGACTGCATCAAATTCTGCACTCATTAGGTGGGTTATTGACCACCCACACACCCCCCCCCCCACAAAAAATATGTATTTGATCTCTTCTCCGAAACTACACACAATTTTGATGAAACTTCACCACAATCTTCATCACTTGTGATGTACCAAAGTTTGTTCATGGCATAAAAAAAAAATCAGGGTCTCGGGGTTCTGTGGGGGGGTTTGAGTGACTGTTGCTCCTGATCAAGGTGAGCTTCAGGACTCGCAGTCCTTGTTTTATTATTAAACAGAAGGTATAAGGAAGGGGTTAAAGTGAGGGTGGTGACTAATGGGACATAGGGGATGGAGACGTGGCAAGTGGGAATGGGAGAACAGTTGGAAAACTAGAACGGCACTCGGGAGAGCGCATACCTCCACCAGGCCCAACAGTATAAATTTCGTATCCCACCGATGGGCTAGATCTGCATCCAGACCTCAACCAAACTCGAATTGGCTTGTTCTTGTCATCTCCCCAACTCATCCACCAAGATTTTTCATAATCTGTACACAACTTTTTCAGATATTGCGCGAAATTTCGTTTTTGGTCCCATCTCTCAATGATGAAGAATTACTTTTAAAAATATAAAAATTCTAGTATCCAGCAGATCCTGATCCAGATCTTCACCAAAATCGAATAAATTAGTCCTCATCACACACCCAACCTGGCCATAACATTTTGTCTAAATCCGTCCATAACTTTTTGAGATATCCTGATCACAGACAGACAGACAGACAAACAGACAGACAGACAAACAGACAGGAGTGAAAACATAACCTCCATCCACCTACAGTGATGGAGCGAAAAATAGGCTGACCTGAGACACTGCTGAGTGAGATAAATAGAATGAGCACAAAAAATACACAGGATTACACAGAATACATAAAAATACACAGCGCTCAATATGATTAGAACAATCAACACAGACAGAGAATGCAAAATCGACAGCAGCAGAGATGAATCCAAAACGGTTCCTTCGCTTTTTGGATGCAAATCACTCAGTGGACCATGAGAAGCAACAACGACCAACTACTCGGTTCATTTGGACATCAGTTGAGTCCTAAGTTTGCTATAAACAATGACATAATTAATATGAAAAATTGAAACTTGATCGTACTTACGATGATGAGCAGGATAAAATATATGAAGTTGTAGAAAGAATGCGCATCCATCACAAAATACATAATGTCAACCCATCCTTCCAAAGTAATAACCTGAAAGAGTTGAATATTTGAGGTAATGTGTCAGTTTCATGACAATTACAAAAAAAATAATTACCTCTGCAGAACCATCTCCTTTTCATTATCCCCTTCACCAAAAACAATGGAGAGAAATCCAAAAATTTCAACTTCGATTAATATTCTTATGACTCAAATATGAATCACCTTATAATGATTCTCGATGGCAAATTAAATAACGTCATGACCAAGGACAGATAGCACCAACTTCAATAACATAAACGGTACAGTCGAAGCATCAATGCAATTCATTCCCAAATGGAAACATAATTCCTAAAAGGAAAAGGAATGAAAAAGAAACAAACAAGAACAAGACGTTATGCATTGCGTGATACTTGCAAAATCCATTGAATAAATTTTACCTTGAAATTAATTGGTGGTTGAAGTCAATGACCAAATATGCAAAAATCCTCTTCAAATTTCAAGTCAATGGATGAAAATTGATAATTTCAGAAATTCGGCCGATGTTGACCTTTTGGCCGATGTTGATCTCTAAAATAATTTCTTGTTGAATTCAAGAAACTGAGATGCAAATCCTCTTCAAATTTCAAGTCAACGGGATGTAAACTGAGGATTTTTAGAAATTAAACCAAAGTTGTTGACCTTTTGCCGATGTTGTACTCTCGGTCGATGTTGATCTCAAAAATAATTGGCTGGTTGAATTCAGTGACCTGAAATGTCAAGTCAATCTGATGAAAACTGAGGATTTTAGAAATTTGATGAATTTGTTGACCTTTTTGACCTCAAAATAAAAACAACAGGCTTCTTGCTTATGACAAATTCTACCATGTGGTGAAGTTTCGTGAAGATTGGCTTAAAATTGTGACCTTTCGGCGATTGACAAACAAACAGACAAACGGACAAAATAACAAAATCGACTGACCAGTATAATTGAAAAAATCTTGGATTTTCTCAAGTTACAATTTACGAAACCACGTACGACTTGAAAACGATTCATACAAATGATCCTAAGAGATATATTTACGATTGTATTTGTACATATCCATCATGTCATCAAGTACTATTCAAGATATCCAATAAAGCTTGAAATAAAAAGTGCCTTTCCCTTCGCATCGCCACACTCAAGGCACATCAACGATCCGAGCATCTTTCCGACTCATTTGAGCAAAGTAACACGTGATGCCTTCGACAACTTGCAATTAACAACGTGCATATGCCGTGTTGTTCCGTGAATTGTTTGCCACCCATATGCTGTGTTCCAAAATTCAGCCCCAATCAGTTCAGCATTGCACAGGTTTGAGAAATGGAATATCTATGCTGCAGACCATTGACGTTAAGGCATTCATCTCCTTCACAATTTATCTCCCACAAAACAGCACAAATCGACAAAAATGCCATTATATAATTTGTTTACATGACAAATGTTCAGTGAAGCACATTTTTAATTCGACAATATTTGTGTAATATCAACCGGGAGCATCCCATTTAGTTACCTCCGCCACCAAAGGTGGAAGGAGGTTATGTTGTCACCCTTGTTTGCTGGGTCGCCGAAATAGATGAGCCTTATTGTCAGGAATTCTGTCTGTTTGTTTGGATGTTTGTTCGTTTGTCATCAGCATAATTGGTAGTAAACGTGGGCCGATTTTGACCAAACTCGGGTGGTAGGTACATTTTATGACCGAGTGCTTCGGGAATTGTGATGGTTGCTCGGGACGCTTTGGTTCCCCAGCAACAACTGAAAAACCTTCAAAATCGGTCCCGTTCACGCGAAATCAATTCCGAAAGCCATTATCTGACGTAGGCTCATGAAATTTGGCACGAATGATCTACAGGTGATGCTCTACCAAATATATTCCGGTTTTTGTGATATATGGAATAGTTTACCCGCAGCGCCCCCTACAATTAGGGTATGCGTGAAAATTGGCGAAAATTGAAGGCCCCCTCGCGACCAGGTGAGTGCATCGATACGAATGAAACTTTGCAGCTTCATAGCACGCAATGAGTACTACAACTTTGCCTCAGGACATATTGACCTATCTCGGCTAGGTCAGGGGTCAAAGGTCAATGAGTGCATTTTTCAGGCAAAATGACCATTCAAATCCCCCTTGCTCATACACGGGTTAACCAATACGAATGAAAGTTCAAAGGTACAGAGTACTCAATGGGTACTACAACTTTGATTCAGGACATATTGACCTATCTCGGTTAAGTCAGGGGTCAAAGTTCAATGAGTGAATTGTTCAAGCAAAATGACCATTCAAAGCCCTCTTGCTCATACACGGGTTAAATGATATGAATGAAAGTTCATAGGTCCATAGTACTCAATGGGTACTACAACTTTGCTTCAGGACATATTGACCTATCTCAGCTAAGTCAGAGGTCAAAGATCAATGAGGGAATTATTCAGGCAAAATGACCATTCAAAGCCCCCTTGCTCATACACGGGTTAACCGATTCGATTGCAATTTCATAAGTACTTAGTACTAGATTAACTCAGATCGGGGTCAAAGGTCATTGGATGCTCGGCGACCCATGGCCGCCTAGCAGCTTGTCTGTCTGTTTGTCTGTCTGTGAGCAGGATATTTCAAAACGTTGTGGACAGATTCGAACGAAATTTGGTGGACAGGTTGAGTTTGTGACAAAGATGAATTTATTTGATTCTGCTGAAGATCTGGATCTGGACACAGATATGAGAAATTTTTAAGTTCGTGATTCTTCAATATAAAGGGATGGGGCCAAAAATGATATATAGCACGATATTTCAAAAAGCTATCGATGAATTATAACAAAACTTGGTGGATAAGTTGGGGAGGTGACAAGAATGAGCCAATTATATTTTGGTTCTGTTCAGGTCAGGTCAGGTATGGGAGCATGTGCCAGAACAGCGCGTCGCTGCGTCCACTTTCCGCCGGTACTCCAGGGGCCTCCATCTGGCCATCCCCCAGGCAGATGCCAGGACCATCCCCATCTCCTTGAGATGATGGTCAACCTGCTGCAACCACGAGGCAAGTGGTCGGCCCACTGGCCTCCTCCACTCATGAGACTCCCTCGCTGAGAAAATCTGGTGAGCAGGATCAGCGTCAGGAAAATGAGCCACATGTCCATACAGCTGCAACTGACGCTCGCTCAGGGACGATGCAGGGAACAAATCTCATCCGAGTCTCTCTCAGCAACCGCTCGTTGGACACAAAATCTGACCTGCGATAGACAAGGATTCTCCGAAAAGACTTGGTACCAAAGGAATTAAATCTCCATCCCAGATCCTTGGTCAGAGTCCAAGTCTCACATCCATAGAGCAAGACTGGAAGTACCAAGGACCTGAAGACTCGGACTTTCGTCCTCCCGCACAAGTACCGGCAGCACCACACCCCATGATCCAGTGAATCCATGACTCCCCAGGCCCAACCCAGACGTCGATTGATCTCTGACTCACAGCCAGCAGAGACATGAATATCACTGCCAAGGTAAGTGAATCTCTCCATGACCTCAACATCCTCACAACAAACAGGCACAGACAGGACAGCAGCATCCAAGATGTCACTGAAAGCCTGGATCTTAGTTTTGACCCAAGAAACCCGTAATCCCAGCGGCTCCAACTCCTCATTCAGTACCTCGAGGGCCCCGAAAAGGACATCTAAAAAGTCTCCGCAAAGATGACTGCATCATCTGCAAAATCAAGGTCCGAGATCTTGACATTCCCAACCGATGCACGTCAGCTTGATCTCTCAGACATCCTCCCTAAAATCCAGTCCATACAAGTGCTGAAAAGTGTGGGGGCCAGTACACACCCCTGACGAACTCCAGTAACAACTGGAAATAAGTCAGAGATGGTACCACCACACTTCACAGCACTCTCAGTACCAGAGTATAGTTCAGACATCAGATCGATCAGTTTTGGTGGCACCCCACGAAGACCAAGAATCCTCCAGAGGACATCCCGATTCACTGAATCGAACGCTTTACAGAGATCAACATAGGCTGCAAGCAGCCCCTGCCGAAACTCTCGTCTGTGTTCGATGAGGACACGAAGGGCAAGGATACGGTCAATCATTGACCTCTTTGGTGTAAAGCCTGACTGCTCTGGACGCTGGTGCTCAAGCAGATGGTGGCGAACCCTATCAAGAATTATCCGAGCAAAGACCTTGCCCAGCACTGAGAGCAGCGTCACCCCTCGGTAGTTGTTGCAGTCTTGGCGATCACCCTTCCCTTTACAGAGAGGGACAACAAGGCCCCTCTTCCAATCAGTTGGGATGATGCCTGTGTTCCAGGCAGAGCACAGAACTGCATGCAACGACACGAGTGCAGCATTTCCACCAGCCTTGAGAAGTTCAGCATGGATGCCACAGATCCCTGGAGCTTTGCCCCGTTTCAACTGGTTCACCGCAGCCCGTGTTTCCACAAGCGAAGGTGGACGGACCACAGTTGATTTGAGGGTCAGCAACAGGGATTGTAACACCCTTGACGTCCAACTCGACAGCTGGGGGATCAGCTTGGTACAACCGCTCAAAGTAACCGGCCCAGCGAGCCTTCACTTCAGACTCCTCTGTCAAGAGCCAACCACTCTCTGCTCTAACTGCAGTGCTCCGAGGGATGGGCTTGGATGAACGCAATGCACAAATTCCCCTGTAAGCGGGACGAGAATCACCTGTCCACAGGTGATGCTCTACCCCCTCACAGATTCCTCGCACATAGGCCTCCTTGTCCACCCTCAGTGCACGTACAGTTTTACGCCTCAGCTCCCTGAACAGCTCAGCTCTGCCATTCAGCCTGGCCCTGCAACTCTGGTCAATGGTATCCAGTGTCCCTTGAGAGACAAAATTCTTCTTTGCCCTGCAGTGAGTTCCAAGACATCCACCGGCAACATCAAGGAAGGTGGTCTTGAAGGCACTTCACAACTCTTCAGGACCCCCCAAAGCACCCAGACCCCCAAGTGTCCACTCAGCCTGTTCACAAACTCCTCAGCTGCTCTCTCATCCCTGAGCTTGCCAACATCCAGCCTAGGCTGGGATGGTACCATTCTCCAGGATTTAAGGTGCAGCTTTAGAGTTGCTACAACAAGCCTGTGGTCAGTATTGAGGAACTGAGCACTCCGGTAGACCCTGCAGTTCTGGATCATCCTCCAACGACCGTCAATGAGGACATAATACGCTCGTTGACCGGTGTTACCTCAATTATCATTGGGGTCAGCTTATTGGACACAGCTACAGCAACTCCTTGGGTATGGTAACCATCAGAGCGACCAGACCAATCGTAGGTGTAACTACCCACCATTATCTCGCCGCAATCCCGTCTCCGAACCTCAGAGAGAGCTGCAATCCCGATGTCCAAACGCTTGAGCTCAGCTGATAACAGAGACAGGTGGTCATCCTCTCTTAGTGATTGGACATTCCAGGCACCCACCCGAAGGGACCGCCCCAGGTTAACCCAAGGAGACCGCCGTCTGGTGGACGACACCTCAGCACCACTCCGACACACTCTCCCGCAATCTGACACAGGGATGTTACCCCGTGGTTTCCCCCTATCAAAGATTGGGGGTCCCGAAGGCTTTGCCCCAATCCCCTCATCCGGTGAGCTGCCCTGCGAAGGGAAGCTGCACAGGAGGTACTCCCACGGAGTGGGTTTACAGATTTTTTTTGCGTTTGTGTGTTTTGCGGAATGAAGGGTTTTACAGTGGCCGGAGTGCAAATCCTGCCACCAACCTCCTAATAAAAAAGTCACCCAACTGCAGGAGGACGTCGCAGACACAGTTGGGCACGAGATATAAATGGCCGTTGGATCACAAGGAGCTCCTCCGCCCTTTGACAGGTTTTGTTTCTAATCCTGCTGGGGGTCCATATCCAAACACCCTCCTCACCAGAAAACCTGGTGGGGGAGACGGTTTAGTCGCTGACAACCCGACCATAGAACAGGTTAGTACAGGTTTACATGGTACCTGTAGCAGGTCACAGATCTCACCTGACCTGACAAAAGGAACTGAGCCACAAGAACTGAGCCACAAAGAGCCACAAGGAATGGTTCTGTTCCGGATCCATATCCGGCCTATCAGTGGGATAAAACACGTAAACTGTTCAACCTGGCAAAGATATGCGATCGACTCAGTGCGGTTCTAGTTTTTCTTTCTTCTTGCCCTCAAGTACACCACTGTAAGATCAAAACAATGAACATCAATTCAGAGGGAAGTTATGATCATTGATACCAACTGTACTTGCTCACATCACATCTGTGCGTGTCTGTCTCTGTCTCTGTCTCTGTCTCTGTCTCTGTCTCTGTCTCTGTCTCTGTCTCTGTCTCTGTCTCTGTCTGTCTCTCTGCTGGCAATTGGTGAGCTTAATAAAGTGTCATGGCATCTCTTCGTGTTGGGGCTTTGTCGCTGTCTGTGTTTGTGGTTTGTCTTTCCACCCTCCCATTGTGTCTTTGTGTTTTCCCCCTTTCAAGCTACCCCCCCCCATCCCCTCCCGATTGAGACAGAGAGTGAGAGTCGAGAGAGCGTGCGCGGTGGGACCGGTGAGGGTTCCCTATTGGGGCGTTTCCCTCCTCGTTTTTCTCAATTCGTGTTATAAATTATAATCTATTTCTCCTTTATCATAACATATATATATATATATATATATATATATATATATATATATATATATATATATATATATACACACATATATATATATATATATGTATTAGTTTGTTTATTGGAGCCTTCAGGCTTCGTTAATATTTTTTTATTTAAACGTGGAAACGATGGCGGATAGCTCTTGTTACACGGCTTTTGAAAATCTAACCAGGAAACATGGGTTAGTTTGTACCCCTCCAGCGGGAATGGACGTGGAGACCGTTATCCTCGCTGTTGGGGAGTTAATCGGTTTGGCGAATGTAAAAGCGGCTTCTCACATAAATAAACATGCGGTAATCTTTGTTTCCACAGGAAACATGGTTGCTCAAGTAGTCGAGCACGGGCTTTTCTTTCCATGGGACGTGTTTGTCGAGGTATGTCCTCTCGACACGCCGGCAGTTCGGGTTTCCGTCTCTCATATTCCTCCGTTCATTAAGAACATAGAACTGGTTAACGAACTCAACAAACTTCGTTCTGTCGTTTCTTCAGTTATGATGATTCTTTTACAAGGGGAAAATAACTGCTTAAAACTCATCATGTCCTTTCGTCGTTTTATTTGTTTGATTTTACCGCGTGGTATAACCTCATTAAATGCGGTAATGCCCTTCAAGATAGAAGGGTACACTGAAAGGGTCTTTGTCTCTACAGAGTCTCAAGTTTGCTTTGAGTGTGGCCAATATGGTCATTTAAAAGACTCCTGCCCGAATAGGTCCATGGGTGGAGTCACGAGCCTGACTGGTGATGAACAATAGGGTGTCACTGAGATCATTGTTGATAATGTTAATAGTATAGGTGCTGAGAGCCCCATCGTAGACAAACAGAAAAATAGGAAAAGAACCCTCTCATATTCCCCCGATCTCAACGAGCCAGACAATAAGGTCTTGGCTGGTCCCCCAACCTTCGCTCAAGTGGTTAGTAAAGGAGCGCAACCCCCTCCTCAGCAGCCACCTCCAGCGGAAGTAATTCCTCAATCTCCTCCACTTTCAGAGTCAGTTGAGGATCATGTGATAAATATCGGGAACTTATGTGTTGTCCAGACAGCACCCGAGTCTCTTGAGTGTTCTGAGGTTCAACCTCCATGTGAGCTTGAGCCTCCATGTTTGTCCCTTGTTGAATCTTGCGTTGATCGTGTCTTCCCTCCCTCTATGGAAAGCGGTGAATATGTACTAACTCACAATCTGTCTGTAATTGGCTCATCCAGTGAGGTTGCTGAGCCTTATCAAGGTCATGTGCAGCAGAATGCTCAGGATGAAATCTCAAGAGTGTTGCTTTGATGATTCCGTTTCTTTCGCAATGGATTCTCAATGCAAAGATTGTGACTCTGATCCGGGGTTCTACTGTTGCCTCACTAAGTGATGGTGAGGATGACTTCCCGTCAGAGCGTGTCTCTGGAGATTCCATCCCTCCGACTGAAATCATGGATTTCTTACCAAAAACTTATCGGAAAAGACGCGGGAAAATGAGCGATTCATTCGCCGATACTCGCACCTTCATTATTGGTACTCAGGGTGTTGGTCAGCAATCTGCAACCCCACATGTTTCTGATAACTCGCTTAAAATACTAAAAAGGTGTCTTGTACAGCAAGGAAAGAATTAAACTTGTAATGGTTGAGTTGTTGCGTATGTCTTCATGAACATGGCCAGTTTGAATATTAACGGTGGACGCAGTCAGCTGCGTCAGTCGCAGACTGAGCAATTAGCCAGGAAGGAAAAAAAAAATTGATATCCTCTTATTACAAGAGACTCGTGCCACTCCAGATTGTTTGGCTGACTGGCAGCAACAGCTGAATGGCACTTGCTTTGTTTGAGTAATTCAGATTCTGTGAGCGAGGGTATTGCATTTTTTGTGAGTACGCATTTGTCTGTTTCTCCCCCTATTTTTAAAGAAATCATCCCAGGCAATCTCGCCTCTGTAGAGCTTGAATACAATCAGAAACGATTTGTCTTTGTTAATGTCTACGCTCCAAGCGACAGTACAGATTTTAACGACTCCTTTAATTTCCTGCAAAACCTATCTTCGGATACGTTGTTGTGCCTAGCGGGGGACTTTAACTGCACTTTGAACCCAACTTTACACGTCATCGAAACAGTGCAGGGCCACATCCAGCTTCAAGTAGGCCACTTCCCAATATTATATCACGCCATGATGTTAACGATATATGGCGACAACAACACCCAAACTAAAGCATGAGTCACATTTGCTCTACGGCTAGGATAGGGCAGCCGTACCCCCCCCTGAATTGACAGAAATGTGCAGCGGCCGCAGAGTTTCTGAGGTGGCCTCAGGGTGGACCTATGCCGTATGGCTATCTTTTACAAGCCGCAGGGGTCTCCGTGGAAATAAAGCGCGGAGTTATAACTTTTTTCATTTCTAGGTTGGCCGTAGCAATTTGACAAGCCAGAGCCATGACGGAGATGTTCCACGTCGACCTACGTAGGGCGTACGGTGGGCTTGCGTTATTCGTGCCTTTTCCGTAGGCTCTTATCAATGAAAAATGAATTTTGCCAACCCCCAAAAAATTACGGCGGCCGCACTATTTCCACGTTCGCCTTAGGGCCCCCCTGCGGGCGCCTTGCGGGCACCTTGAGGCTACCTTACGTCTACCTTGAAAATTCTATGGCCGCCGCAGGACGCCCTAAGGTCACCGTGCGACATCAAATCAAAGACCGTACGGCACACCCACATTTTCGGTCTCCACAATTTCTAAATACCCCGTGCGGCTACCCGAAAAATAAAAACATATGTGACTGCTACATTGTGTGACCGTGGAAATACTGCGGCCGCCCTATAATTGCTCATGGCCAAAGATTCTTTAGACCCTACGGCCACCTTGCCAAATGTGACTGAAACATAACCGACAACAATTCAGCCGGTGTCGAGTTTTACTAAATCATCTTTCACTTGCTCGACTTGATAAATTTTACATTCCTAAGTCTGCTATCAATCTTGTGACATATACAGATATTGTTCCTTCTGGTTTATCTGAACATTCCTTCGTAAAACTGTGCTCGTCACTTCCTGGTTTTAAACACCGCACATTGCATTGGTGTTTTAATACTTCCCTTCTGAGTGATCCTTTTTTCCAAGTCATCCTTCAAGGTTTTTTTGGGAAAGGGTTGTGTATCTACAACATCAGTTTCTAAACCTCTGTCAGTGGTGGGACTATGCCAAGGCACAAATCCGTGTCTTCTGTCATCAATACAAATCGAATTGCTCTCAGAGTAAACAATTATGCAGACACCTTGAAACAAAAGATTCTTCGATTACAGGGATGGGCTGAGGACTTCAGTGATGATAAAAGGTGTCAACTCCTCTTTGACAAACTCTGCTTAAGGAACTAGTTCAAGGCGATGGTATCGGTGCCTTAGTCAGGCTGAAAGTCAGTGGTTTACTGTCTGCAGACACTTGTAAGGATTTTTTTTTAAGTTTCAGAAGACGACCAAGGAGAGCCAGCAATTGCTTCGTCTACGGTCGAGTGATGGGCATATTCTGGGTAACAATACAGGAATTGTCCACTTTGTTCGAGTGTATTTCGAGAGTGTGTTTTCCTTTCAATCTGACGATATGCCTGCAATGCAAAATATTGCAACTAATATACCGCAGATAGATGAGCACCAGCAACACTTCTTGGATGAAAACATTAGTCTTGGTGAACTTAAAACTGCGCTGGATCGCCTTGTTAACCATTAGGCTCCTGGCTTTGATGGGTTGCCAGCTTAATTTTATAAAACTTTCTGGGATATGCTTGGTCTTGCTTTGCTCTCAGTTTTTTTTTTTATACAGCCTCCAGGAAGGCTTATTACCCCCTTGGTTGTCGACGTGCAGTTGTTTGCCTTATCCCTAAGAAGAGGGATCTACAACTGAGACAGAGCTGGTGCCCCACATCCCTTCTCTGTGTCGATTATAAGATTTTTGCTGAATCACTTGCTAACCGTGTGAAGACTGTTTTAAGCACGGTTATACATCAGGATCAATCGTATTGCGTTATGCACAGATCTATGCATGATAACATTTGTATGGTACGAGACTTGTGGGATGTGTGTGAAATCCAACAACAATATACTGGGCTCTTTTTATTGATCAGGAAAAAGCTTTTGACTCTGTTAATGATGAATATTTGTTTTACCTTTTAAAACAATTTGGTTTTGGGCCATCTTTTATCTCTTGTGTAACTGTTTTTGTATAATCACATTTTTAGCTTGATTAAAGTCAATGACGGTCTCTGTCTACCTTTGCGGATTGGGAGGGGAATTCGGCAAGGTTGTCCCTTATCTGGAATCTTGTAATCTCTTTGCATCGAGCCCCTTTTGATTCGTTTGCGATTCTCTCTTATGGGATTTCCAGTGACTCCATTAGAAGAGCCCGTCATTGTTTTGGCTTATGCTGATGATGTATGTGTTGGTGTTCACAACAACAATATCACTATGTTGTTCGAGTATCTACATGTCGACTCTCAAGCATGTACAACACAAATTAATTGGTCGAAATGTAAAGCAGTTTGGGTCGGCTGGACGCCACCTTATGGCCTTCCAACTCCCCCTATGAATTTGCCATCGGTAAAAGAAGGTGTAAAGTACCTTGGTGTTTATCTCGGTACCCCTGGCTTTGTCAAAAGGAGTTGGGATGGTTTGCGCCACATAATTAATAATAAGCTGAATAGATGGAGAGGAATTTTGTCTACTTTGTTTTTCAGAGGTCATGCCTTGGTCATTAACAACCGAGTTGTCCCTCTGCTGTGGCATAAGATGATTGTCCTGCAGCCACCTGTAACATTGGTGTGGTTGATCCAAAAATGTTTGCTTGACTTCTTCTGGGATGGCAAACATTGGCTTAAGCCAGAGACTATTTAGTGTAGTGGCCGAGACCGAGAAAAATGAGTCGACCCCCACCGGAGGTATAACAAGCTGAAACCGGTCTCATTTGAACCATATTAATGCCTAATTTTTGAAAACTGAGGTTGTAGTTGTTGAAATTCTGCACAACATGGTGAATTAACCCCTTGAGTGCGGGAACAAAAGAAAAAATTGCCATTTTCAATAATTCGTTATTTACTTCAATAAGCATAAAATGCATGTAGAATGGTTGATTATTTCAGGGTATTTCTATGTATTGGACACGTTTTAAGATATTTCATGGGGTTTTATGCTCCTGATGTGGTTAAGGACCCACAAAATACCCCCAATTTTGGCAGTTTTTGCGCATTTTTAGCAAAAACTTGTACGTTTTCTCGTATTAAATGTCCAATATATGTTTTAAAAGTGCCAAATTGGATTATTTTCATCAGGCGGGGTGTCTCATTAAAGAATATGTCAGTTAAACTATGATAGAATGTTCACAACCAGGTAAATTCACCCTTTCTCTGACATGTGCACGGTTCGGGTGAAAATTCTCATTTTTCTAAAATCGGCATCTTTTATCCAAAAATGAACTGTTATCATGGAAAACTATGGAAAATATCAGGGTTACTATTAGAAATTGATATTATGCAAGGTATTTCATGGACTTTTATGCTGCCAAGGGGTAAAAGACCCTCCGGAATACCACTAATTTGGCATTTTTTTAACGATTTCGTGCCAAACTCATTACATTGTTATTTTCGATGGTATTTCATATGTTTTGAGATATTCTGTGCAGTTTATCATGAATAGGGGATTAAAAGGAACCGAAAATACCCCCACATGTAGCATATGTACTGTAAACTAGAGGGGGAGCACTCGGTAGAGTGCAAAACCTCCGCCGCCAATAGTGTTGGGTCACTTAAGTGAAACTGATGTCCTATTCATTGTAAGTCAAAACGGATCAGACTCTACTGAACCACGATTGAATAAACTAAATTAGATCGACGCGCATGTAGAAATGCCAAAAAAATAAAATCGAAATTTTTTTGAAAAAAAAGTTGCAAAATTTTTTTTTTCTCTTACATTTTTTTTTTGCTTGGAAATCACTTAAAACATGTGGAAATGCAAGAAAAAAAAATTCAAATATTTTTCCAATAAAATCGAAATTTTTTTGAAAAAAGTTGCAAAATTTTGTTTTTTTTTTTCTCTAACATTTTTTTTTGCTTGGAAATCACTTAAAACATGTGGAAATGCAAGAAAAAAAAATCAAATATTTTTCCAATAAAATCGAAATTTTTTTGAAAAAAGTTGCAAAATTTTGTTTTTTTTTCTCCAACAAATTTATTTATTTTTGGTTGGAAATCACTTAAAACATGTGGAAATGCAAAAACAAAAATTCAAATATTTTTTCAAAATGGCCGCCATAGCGGCCATATTGGACTTTGGACCAAGTCCAAAATCTAATGGCATGATCCTTGGACCATACCTAATCCCCCCACCAAGTTTCGTCGAAATCTGTCCAGGAGTTTTGCCGTAATACTGTTCACAAACAAACAAACAAACAGACAGGGGTCAAAACAGTAACCTCCGTCCATCTTCGATGGCGGAGGTTAATAAATACAATTAATAATGATAATGACAGTTGGAATTTTCTCCCTTGATGATATTATTAGTTAAACCAAGACATCATATGTGGCAATGCCGCTGCTGATCTTTTGTTTTTGGCATCATGACTGCTGTGCCTCTATCATGCATGGCTCAAACATGTCAAATCTTCTTATCAACTTCAAGACACTGACCTCAAGAAGAGGATCATCACTCATTGTATTGGTCAAATTAGGCCGATTGAACAGGTAGGATCTTAAAAAGAAAACCAAAGATGTTCTCATAGTACAAGATCAGAGGATTAATGAAACTATGTGCTGTATGTGATGGTGTAGGCCCTATGTGTATGTGTAAACAATGTGTTGTACATGGAATTAGCATGGCTGTGGAATGCCACATATATGAAAAGTGAAAGTGCTCTGCATGCTCAGTGGCTATAAATCCTTAGTGTTGGCTCCCTTCAGTAAGTGTATGTTGTGTGAGGATAGCTGGCATCTTTAATTGAGGACTGATTAGGCTCCACACCCGGTATACTGACCCGTATTCATAGGCCTAATTCCCCACGGTGATTCACCGCTATGGCATCTCAAGCTGAAATTTAATACCCTTCTCTTGCAGGGAATCAAGATGGATCTGATTGGAGAACCCCTTGAGAAGAGAAGACGTCTGAGTGAAAGTTGTGTAATATGTGAACAGACTTTAGATGAGAAGTCAGTGGACAATCCATTCATAAGAAATCCAACACTTGACGGAGTAAAAGCTGTTCTTCGAACTGCGGAAATACGTGAGGACACTGTGCATGACAGGTTGCTCAAGATCAAAGATGGCATTTTAAACCAGACTGTTACCATTAGATACCATAAGAAATGTAGGGCATACAACCGCAAGTAATCTCAAGTATGTACAAAATGAACTTGCTACTGCGAATGATAAGGCTGATAATGCTGGTGACATGGTTGAGAGTGGTCCATCCCAAATCCGGCGCACAGACACTTCCACGTTTAACATAAGAACTGATTGTTTTATCTGTGAGAAATCGTACAGAAGAGCAGAAAGGTTATCAGAAATCGCCACTGGCACCGGAGCTTCAACTCGTGACCGTGTCATTGCAGCATCTTTGGAAAGACTCGATGGCAAGACTCGCATGCGAATGTTGTTATATCCAGAGATGAGGTACCAGAATCGCTTCGAAACATCACCACCGGTCAAATGGCATCTCAAGAAGTTGAGAATTCTCTGAAATGTATTCCAGAAAAAGGAAAAGCAGCCTATGAGGACTTCATCAAAGAAAGAATTGGGACCGAACATTCTCAGAGATTCTGGGACCCCTTGAAGAAAGAAACTGTGTTGACATTTTCAGATATGAAGAAGGCACTCACCAATGACAAGGACTGGAAGAGGTTTTGCACTCTACCGAGTGCTCCCCCTCGAGTTGATACTCAGGTGTTGTTCAGGTGGCTATTGGCTGTCTCACAGAGTCATAATGTCGATTTGAGGAAGGTACTTTGTTACGAACTGGCCACCGTACCACCAGCACTCTTCCATGAAGATGGGTCGATGAGGAAAACTGCAAAAGCTGACCTTACCTCGAAGCTCAAGGCAAATTGTGCGGATGTTCTTGCAGAGCTGCCACAAATCTCGGCAATACCTGAACCCACATCATCCGCATAGATAATTGATGGGATGGCTATGATTCAGAGTTTCGATGAAAATCACTTCACAACATTCCAAGATTTAGCCACAATCGTTCAGAAACGACTCTTACAACTTTTCAGGAATCCTTCATTGGATATCAGTGGCATTACAGGAATCTTTGATCGTGATGACGTCGAGACATCAATCAAATCATCCGAAAGGCAGCGGAGGGGTGCCAACAACATGGTGCTAACATACCAGATTCAAGGAGGCAGACAGGTTCCAAACTACCGCCAGTTTCTGAAAAGTGGAGGCAACAAGTGCAGCTGAGAAAACTTCATCTCTCAACATATATTGGACAATTACGAACAATAACCAAACGATCAATCAATTATTCTGGCCGGTGGTTTCGGTGATGGCAAGCTGGTGAAAGAAGTACAACCACTCGGAGTCTCATCCATTGACTCTCTTCAGAGAACACAGGAGGAAGCGGATACTCGGATAATCCTCCATGCCGTCAGTCTCTCACGTGACCATTCAAGGGTCGATTGTTTGCTGTGATAACACGGATGTCCTGGTACTGTTGATCTACTATTCCAGTAGAAAACAGCTGACTGACAAGGTATACATGTACGCTGGGCATTCTGTAAAGGAGAGATACATTCCAGTCCATGAGATAGTTACTCAGTTAGGACCGACTGTTTGTGAGTGTCTCCCTGCCATACACGCTACCACTGGGTGTGACACCACATATTCTTTCAACAGAATTGGGAAGCGAACAGCTTATTCTACACGGATCAAGAATGCACAAGCATTGTCAGATATGAAAGGATTTCATGAGGCTGATATAGACACTTGTGTTTCATTGTCATGGAAATTTGTGCTTCTAATGTATGGCAAAAAAGGCAAAGACTTGGATTCATTGAATGATCTACGTTTCCATTCGGCCACGACCACAGACAAGCCATCATCTATGCTTCCCCCAACCGAGGATGCATTCAAGCAGCACATCCTACGGGCCAAGTATCAAACCAAGATTTGGTGCGACAGCCGTGTTGCTAACCCACCGTTGATATCACCAGTTGGTCATGGCTGGTCCGCTTGTGAATGTGGTGGAGTTACCCAGACTATGTATACTCAAGATTCCGCTCCAGTTGAGGTTCGAGACTCAACACACCTCGACTGCACTGACAAAAACTGTGAAAACGGGAGGATGTGCCCTTGTGTCCTTGCAGGACTAGAGTATATTGACATATGCAGCTGCACTGACTGCAACAATCACAGCAATGTCGTACAACAGGAAAAAGAAAATGCAACAGAGATAGACACTGTTTTCGATATTTAGATGCATGGCCAGCTGATTTCAGATGTGTTCAGTATTGAAAGATTCATGAGTGGGTTTCACTGTGCAACAAATATAAACATATTGAATGGATTTTTCTCAAAGGTGTGAATCTTTTTATCCGGGTTCAACTGCAATTTCATTCATGAGACAATCTGACTGGTTCATCAAATCAGACTCGGGACTGTTATCACATGTAATGACAATATCATGCGAAAAAAAAAAGAGACAATTGTGGCATAAATTTCGTTTAAAAGAATGCCGATTTGGAGGTATTCCGGGGGTCTTTTACCCCTTGGCAGCATAAAATTCCATGAAGTACCTTGCATAATATCAATTTCTCATAGTAACCCTGATATTTTCCATAGTTTTCCATGATAACAGTTCATTTTTGCATCAAAGATGCCGATTTTAGAAAAATGAGAATTTTCACTCGAACCGCGCACATGTCAGAGAAAGGGTTAATTTACGTGGTTGTGAACATTCTACCATAGTTTAACTGACATATTCTTTAATGAGACACCTTGCCTGATGAAAATAATCAAATTTGGCACTTTTAAAACATATATTGGGCATTTAATAAGAGAAAACGTACAAGTTTTTGCTAAAATTGCACAAAAACTGCCAAAATTGAGGGTATTTTGTGGGTCCTTAACCCACTCAGAAGCATAAAACCCATTGAAATATCTTAAAACATGTCCAATACATAGAAATACCCTGAAATAATCAACCATTCTACATGTATTTTATACTTATTGAAGTAAATAAAGGATTATTGAAAATGGCCATTTTCTCTATGTTCCCGCACTCAAGGGGTTAATTCACCATGTTGTGCAGAATTTCAACAACTACAACCTCAGTTTTCAAAAAACTAGACATCCATCCGGTTCAAATGAGACCGGTTTCAGCTTGCTATACCTCCGGTAGGGGTATCTCCTAAATTCGAGCTCCTTTTCAGCCCCGGCCACTACACTAATTTGCCTTCCACTGGGGGAAGGGGGTCATGGATTGGTGGACATTCTTTGTCAGATGATGGCCTTCCGTATCTCTACTGCTCGTCGTTTTATATTTCTGGAGGCCTTGCCCTGGAAATCCACTGCGAGCCTCATATTGAAACAAGTCGGTATGCTGGGCTACAACCGTGAACACTTTTTTTTCATGGTACTGCTACATCTTGATGCCCCATCACTCCCTGACTTCCACCAAGATGTCCTGCACGCCTGGCAGTTCATCTCAATAACTCGGCAAAAGGTTCCTTCAAGAACCGCTTTTCGACAATGCTCTTTTTCCTGAAATTCCTTGTTTACGTACCTTCATGCAGCATTTTATGGGTGTTGGTGTGAGCACAAGTTGGGACCTTCATAATTGCAAAAGGAACAGCTGGTTGTCTGCAGGATATCTTCAAGAAAAAACTGGTATCAGATGTTTGAGGAGTATTGTCCAGGTACTCCAGGAAGTCCTGCAACTTTTTAGGTACTTAGGCCTGAGCTTCACTGCTGATATTGGTGATCACCATACACCACCACAGATATGTGCTAGCTATAACTTGCCAGCTGATAACTCCACAATATCTAATTTGCTATCGTCATCCTTACTCTCCAGTAAAGACAAAAAAAGACTGTACCATTTGTGCCTTTCAATCTGATTTCCCTCATTACAGCCTGCTTCATTTGGGGCTCGATGGAAAGAAAAACTGCCTTCTGGGCCTCCCTCCCATCCGCAATGGTCTGCGATGTATATTTCACCAATTGTTAAAAAGGACCGGTGATATTGCCTGGAGACTCGCCCACATGGTGCTGCCTTCCAATGTTTTAGTACATCAGTTTAACAAAATTAACACAGAGGCACGTCCTTTCTGTATGCTCCCTGAAGACCTTTTTCATGCATATGTGGATTGTGCAAGACTCACGTCTCTCTGAGTTATTATCACCGCCGTTACATAGGATGAATTTTTCTTTCTCTGTGCGTTTTTTTTGTTTTGTTTTTGGAATATCACTTGGTTGCAAAAACAGCTCAGAGACAGCTCTTGTCAATTTCATGATTTCTATTGCAAAACTGGCAATCGACAAGACAAGAAAAGCAAGGTTCCATGCAAATGCTGATATTTTATGTGATGTAGTAGTTGTCTTTTAGGCTCTTGCCATGGCAAGGCTACGTATGGAGTTCTCTTTTTGTCAAATGAAAGATGATTTGCAGACCTTTGCACAAAAATGGTGTGGGAAGGAAAGTTTTTGTAAAGTTGAAAATGGTGTGTTGAATTTCTTATTGCAGTGTCAGATATAGGAGAGGGGGGGGGGGTATTTTTCTCTTCGGTGTTGTTGGGTTGCACGTGTTTAGAATTTTAGTAATTTCGTTATTGTTTGTATGACTTGTGTGATTTTCTTCCCTTTATAAATAAAAGAGCTTCAAAGTCAGTCTCAGTCTCAGTCTCAGTCTCAGTCTCAGTCTCAGTCTCAGTCTCAGTCTCAGTCTCTCTCTGTCTGCATGTTTGCGCACTTGTTTGGCAACCCTTCATCATTATGCCAAAGCATTTGCCATTGCCTGGCTATTAATAAAAGGTTTGGCAATTAAACATCTGTAGCAATTTCCCTCGATCTTTTTGGATGGAATGTGGTCACACAGGCTTGAATATCTTAATCGCTACTCTACTCTACACTCTGCTGTGCACATGCAATCCTGACATAGCTACCAGTTCATCTCCCAACCATCAAACATATATTATGGAAGCACTTGCAAAGTAGTGCTGTACTCACATGTATTACACAGCCCACTTTTCAAACCCATGATTGTCTTTGCAAAATAACAATCTTTACCTCTCTCTTACCCACTCACCCCATCAGTCATTCACCCACTTTTGATAAAGGATAAAGAAGAATCACCCACACGCACTGACAAATAATCCAGAGATATTATCCTCCACCTAAATCTCAATTCTCTCTTTGCTGGTGCACATTTATCCTGATCATTTTAATTCACCCACAAATCCATGGCTCACAAAACAAGGCAAGTACTGACCTGAAAGATGGAGATCCACGCATATCCGATGTTGTCAAAGCTGATGGAGTCCTTGTATGGGTTATGCTTGCTTGCATGACATTCCGTGTACAGCCGGTTCCAGTCCATGCATAAGCTGCCATTGTTGCCATCAGGGGCATGTTTATCATGCTGAAGTGTAGAAAGAGGCGATGGAGGACTTGGTATCCCTCGGCACACCGTTCCATGAGAGCGCAGGGGTGGGACTTCAGAGCAGCTGCGCATACCATTGTCTTCGGCGAGAGAACATACGAAGGGTGGACCACGGTTTCCATGCGGCTGGTAGTAATCATTCAGGGAGATGTTGTAGTCACTAGGTTAGGACAAGGACCATGATTAAAGTTAGAGTCAGGACCATGAGGTTAAAATTTGCGAACCAGGGTAGAATTAATCTGTGGACCAAATAGTCAACCGTCTATTTTCTCCTGGCTTTTATTTCTCTTCCTTTACATGCTGTTTATAAGACTATTACTGCAGGATATCTCAAAAAGTTGTGGATGGATTCAGACAAAACTCGGCGCGCAGGGTGGATGTGTGGCAAGGACAAATTGCTTAGATTTTGGTGAAGATCCGAATCCAGATTCGTTAATTTTTTTTAATTTACAAGTGATTCTTCATCATCGATAGATGTGTAAAAAAAGGATATATAGAGTGACCCCCCTTTTCAAAAGTATTCACGCCCCCCCCCACTCCAAAGTTTTCACATTTTGATGCCACCTGAGCTTATTTAATGAGGCTTTGAAATAAAACTTAATATTTAATATAGTCTTCACAAACTACTCCAAAGTGATACAACCAAAAAAAATTCAGATAAAATGTGAATAAGTTAGATTAACAGAGAAAATCAGATGATTCTTCATCCCATAAGTATTGTTATGTTTGTGGGGTAGATGGAAGAATTTCATAGGAAAGAAAGGATCGTTTGGAGTTGCTTGGCCCGTGGACTTGTCGGAGACATCTCAATGTAATTAAGTGGGGAAACTGTGAGCTTAAGTGTTACTTGTCACCACATGGTGGGGTGGTGCTGTGCTAATTAGATAGGGATTAAGGATAATTCCCCCAGTATGTAATCACCCCTCTGTGACTTTTCCCTTTGTTTTTGTAATACCAACCAGCAATGATAGAATTACGTTTTCGTAACGGCAACGGCAATTGCAGCCGAGCTGCATGACCAGGTCGGGAGAAGCCCCGCCTTCAAGGGGGACGGCGGGCGAAGTCACTCTCCCAAGGCTGATGATTGATGGGTGTGACGTGAGATGGGAGAAGAGGAAGAGTGGGTAGGAGGCAACAGATCGGAGAGGATGTGGGGGAAGGAGCTGGGAGCGAGAAAGGAACGCATGAGTGCGGAGCGAGGGTTGAACGAGTAGTCGAGGGAGGAACGTGTCTACATGGAGGATCTCTCGGCACGGCGAAATGGCTGCGTGATTCTTGTGCCCGTGCTGTGTGAATTTGTAGCACGCTGAGCAAGACACTAACCGTTTACTGTTCGGCTGAGCCGTGAAGAGTGTGCGTTTCTGAGGAGGGAGGAAGAGTGTGCCTCGTGACCTTATCATGGGGACTCAGAAGTCGTCTCCTCATGTGGGCCATCGTTGTGAAGAGACCGGGTGCAGAAGAGGAATAGTCAACATATTTACTCTTGAGAATACGCTACATCACAGTTCGCGAGCCCTGACGTCAAGTGCCATCTCCGAATTACCTCCTGTATGTCTTACTGCCCAGAGAGCGACTGGGCGCTGTCTCCTATCTCTCTATTGCCTACAAGTCACGATTTTAAACCGATCTTCACGAAACTTTACCACGTGGTAGAGATTGCCATGAGGATAAAGTCTTTTGTTTTTGAGGGCAAAAGGTCAAAAGGTAAACATCCGCCAAAGGCGAGATTTCCTATCTCTTGATTAAACTTAAGTGAGATTAAATGAGATAAAACTTAGGTAGAATTTCTAAAATCCTCAATTTTCATCTCATTGATTTGAAATTTGAGGAGGATTTGCAGATCAGGTCACTGAATTCAACCAGCCAATTATTTTGAGGTCAACATGGGCTGAATTTCTAAGATTGTCCATTTTCATCAGATTCACTTGAAATTTAAAAAGGAGTTGCAAATTTGGTCATTTAATTCAACCTTCAATTATTTTTGAGATCAAACTTGTTTTATGGATTTTGCAAGTATCATGCTCTGCATGACGTCTTTTTCTTGTTATTCTGTCTGTCTGTCTGTCTGTCATCTACAGGTCACAATTCCAAACCGATCATCATGAAACTTTACCAACTTGCAGAGGTAGTTTCAACTGAGAAGCCTATTGATTTTGAGGTCAAAGGCCAAAGGTCATCTTGAGGTCAAATTTCTGAAATCGTCATTTTTCATCTGATTGACTTGAAATTTGAACAAGATTTGCATAGTGTCACTGGATTGGAAAACCAACTATTTTTGAGGTCGAAAGGTCAAAGGTCAACTCAAGGTCAAATTTCTAAAATCATCACTTTTTATCTGAAAAATCGTCAATCTTCATCCGATTCACTTGAAAGTTGAACAGGATTTGCATAGTCCACCACTGAATTGGGAAAGCAACTATTTTTGAGGTCAAAAGATCAAAGGTCAACTCAAGGTGAACTTCTAACATCATCAATTTCAATATAAAAAATAATAGATTTTCATCTGTTGACCTGAGCTTTGATTAAGATTGTCAATTTTAATCTTAATGAAATGGACAATTTGATGTATCCATGGTAACCTATGAGGAGTGGGGTGGATTTTGCAAGCATCGTGCTGTGCACGACGTCTTTTTCTTGTTAATTTCCAGAATCCTTCGGATTTCGGCAATTATGTTGGTCGGTTGTGTGTGTCATTCTCTGTGTCTGTCTGTCTGTCTGTTTATTTGTGTGTTTGTTTACCCTGAAGCAGCCACACCGTTTCAGCGATCATTACCAAACTGGGTACAGATGTCGGCCATGGCCCAACTTAGACACTTGTCGTTTTTGGTGAATCAAGGTCAAAGGTCAAGGTCACCAAAAAACCGAAATTCTTATTTTCGCAATAGCGTCCGCTAAAATGGTCGTATCGACTTCAAACCAAATCTTAAATGTGCATCTTCCAATACTGCATCCAACCATATGTCTCATTAGGGTGTCACACTCACACCTTTCTTAGCAGTCGGGGGTTGAATGTCAGGGGAGGTCGGGTCAAAACTTTCAAATTGCGATAAAAACGCCATTTCAAGTCCGATTGACTTCCAAGTTATGATCATGACCAAACTAAGTGCTATTACTCATTAAACAGGAGCACTATCGACTTACAAGAAACAAATTGATTTCCAGGTTTTTGTTTTTTCAGAGATCATGGAGATATGACAAAGTTATTCTGGCAATTCCTTGCTCAACGAGCAATTTCATTTGTTGGGTAGTCGATCTAGTCAAAAAAAAATTTTTTTTGAGATTTTTTTTTCTCCCCTTATTATCAGTATTTCCATCGATATGTTTGTCTGTCCCTCTGTTCGGTCCAGTGCTCCATTAATACAATGGCGATTTCGATGAAACTTGGTTGGTAGGTTCATACCATGACCTAGTTGTGTGCAAATGAGAACCGTTGCTATGGACACCACCGTTGCCTAGCAACGGGACTTTGAAATTTTTGAAAAATCATATAAAAATTATTTTTTCGAAAATCAAAAATCGGGCCCCGAGCGACTGTGGGCAGTACATTCAGCCATATTGTCAAAAATTTCCAGCCGGATCCTATGAAAACTGTCGGAGAAGATAGACTTTGAATGAACCCTGGTCGAAAACAATAAAAAAAACGAAGTTCGTTATATCTCAGAGACTATGAGTCAGATATACATGAAACTGGAATGGTAGGTTCATGGTATGTCCTTGTTATGTGCGAGAAAGAACCGTTGCTATGGACCCCTCCGTTGCCTAGCAACGGCCGACTACCCATGTCCGCCTACTGGCTTGTTTGTTTATCTGTTTGTGTGCAGGGTATTTCAAAAAGTTGTGCATGGATTCGGATGAAATTTAGTGAGCTGGTTGTGTGTGTGAGACAAGGACAAACTGATGAGATTTTGATGAAGATCTGGATCTTGATCCGGCTCATATAATTTTGAAGTGATTCTTCACCATTGAGAAATAGGGCAAAAACTATATATAGCACGATATCTTAAAAAATTGTTAACGGATTCGGATGAAACTTGGTACAGACGTTGCATATGTGACAAGGAATAAATACTTCAATTTTGGTGAAGATCCGAATCCAGATCCGGATCCGAGAATTTTTTTTAATTTATAAAGTGATTGTTCACCACTGAGAGATGAGGCCAAAAACAATGTATCACGTGATATATCAAATAATTATTGGGTCCAATATGTTCTCCTGGAACAGGAATTGTGTGGCAGAAGTATGTGCTCTACCGAGTGTCCGAGTTTGTACATGTTTTTTGCAGGTATTCCCGACATGTAACCCCTTCAACTATAAGTGTTTAGTTTTGTCTCTTCAGTTATGAATAAAAAAAAGTTAATTTGGAAACTGTTTCAACATAATTCCTAATTCATCTGGATGTGGCATTATTGGTAGGGGGTGAATACTTTTGCAGGCCATTGTCAGATGATATTTGAAATAATTGTCGATGAGTTGTGACAAAACGAGGTGGATGAGTTGGTTAGGTGACAAAACAAGCCGATTCGATTTTGGTTCACGTCCGGATTCAGATCCGACCTATCAGTGGGATACAAAACAGAAATTGTCCAGCCTGGCGGAGGTATGCGCTCCACCGAGTGCCGTTCTGGTTCCCTATCATTTGTACTCAAAATTTACCATTTTGTCATGCGTGTATGTTCCACTCACCAGTTTTCAGCACATCTTGTTTTCGTCCACTTGTTTGTCTGTTTTATCATTTACAATTAAGCATCGAATTTTTATCCACTTATTGCCACTAATGGAAACGTGGAAACAAATAAAAAAGTCCCTCACGTGGTAGCATTCTGCTCCGGGAAGCAGCGGTTGCGGAGGAGGCCGGCCCAAAGCTGAACACCAATGATGCCAAAGATGAAGAATACGAAGAAACACAGCAGCAGAACGTTTCCCAGCATGGGCAGCGTGTCTAGAAGCAGGGTCACCAAAATGCGCATGCCTAAAATGCAAAATACACGCAAGACAGGACAGATTCAAATACCGGTACTACCTTCTTGAGGTTCGTTAACAAAATCATATAATGTAGAAAATAAATATCTGAAAACAGCAGAAATGCTCAAATGGGAAAAAAAACTCAGCAATCTGAAGTTAGTCAAGGTTTGGAATCTTGCCGGACAAAATCCAGGTGCCACACGTATGTGAAAACATAGTATCCCAAATCACCATTTCCCATATAAATGTTGATGGAATTCCTCATCATCATGTATTTGATTCACACCGTCCCCGACAAACTCATTCTTTCACTACCAGAAACATTCACCTGAAAAGGCGGTTTAACTTTCTGCAAAACGGATCGAATGTCAAAGGTGAAAATCCACTTTGCTATATAAAACTGAACCCTTCAGGTGGGCTTGCTTGCAGTTTAGGATGTCCATCTATATTTTTGTTTGGTTTGGGGGGGTTTAATGCCTTTTCATTCAAAGAATTTTAGTGCCCACAACAAGATAGCCTGAGGGTTCCAAAGATGAACAAAACTTTCTGGGACTGGCACCACAAGAACATTAGACCAGACAATGGGCAGGCAGATTACCCATCCCTGAAAATAAACGAGGAGTCGTCTGGGTTTTTATTTCAATCAAAAATGGTCATTTCCCAAGACAAGCTCCCTCTCCAAAAGCTTTTGATTCAAATCTGTGTTACGATCTAGGGGGTGCTGCATTATGGAGTGTATACTTTTTACCAAGTTTGCATTTGATAGTTTTGTTTACATGACAGTTGTGTTGCGGTGATGTCAAAAATAAATTGCTTACATGATCTAAGGCTCATAATGGAGCTGCACGAACACACACACACACACACACACACACACACACACACACACACACACACACACACACACACACACACACACACACACACACACACACACACACACACACACACACACGAACATACATGACACAACACAAGACTGTTAGATGAGACAAATACAGCCACTGAGCTTGAGGGAAGTGCTGTCACTTCCTTAGGTACTCTGGGTAGCAGTGACGTCACAACTATGGTGTCACCTTTCTCACCACACTCAGTGGGGCATTTCCAAACAAGGAATTTTCTCCTCCCACGGATGTAAACCTATGGGGATTGTCCATGCTTTAATGCTGAACATAAAACAAGGAAGTAGCATGATGCATGTACCATTTTTTTTTTTAGTCTTTGGTAAGACATAGTCAGGGTTTGAACCACCAACCTCCCACATTCAGAGTAGACACTAACCATTACACCCCCCCCCCCCAGCCCCAAACTCTGTTCTAATGTTACTTTCTGACTTTGTATTATTGCTTGTTCAACCCCTTGATGGCAAAATTGTACAACAAATGTTTGCTGTAACAGGTGAACAAATTACTGAGGACTCCCAAATTTGGTGAACGAATCAGGGGGCCTGGGTTGTGCAAGAGGGATTGGTCCTCAGAATTTCTAGTGCACCACCGAGTTATGGATTTGGGGGGAAGCAAGTGAGAATGTGGGAAAAGTATATGAAGGGTCGTAAAAGCACATCATGGAGGGTGGTGGGAATAGATGGACAGCTGGTGAAATGTTGTGCTGGTCGTGCTTGCAAGCATGACATTTGTGGTGAGCGGTTACTGCTTGGGAGCAATTAATTCCTACACTTGGGCTGTGTCCTGCTGTTCATGAGCTTTAGCCCTTGGAGCAAGGGCACCCGATCCAACGTATGTATTGCTACGATGGGGCACTCTTGTCTGGCCACCATCTTGGTGTTGCACCCTGGTGGATGTTCCTATTCCATGATCCCAGAGGCACACATTGAGACTTGTACACAACGAAGTTCCCAAGTCACTCAGCTTCCCATGGTCTTCAGCAATCCCCAACATATACTCACTTGAAATCTGCACAAACTGAGATGTACAATCTAAATCCTCACTCCCTCTTGTATATACAGCGACATAGTACATCTGCTGAGGGGGTGTGCAGCATTGGGATTCTCGTTTATGTACAACTTATCAAAAAAGTCAATTCTGATTGGATCTCCGAAAGGAGATGCGACATTTATCTATTCCATGGACTCTATGTTATGTCGGAAAAGAGAGTTTTGCCACTCGCTTTGCTTATTTGTGCAAAGAAGAAGAGGAAAACGACCTCGTCTCATGATCACGGGTAGTTCTGAAGAAGATCCTACAACAGCCTTAGCGGCTCCGCCTCAGACTCTGCAACCTCTAATTGGAGAGCTGAACATTGAACAGGCTCCTTCCACCAAGACCGTTGGGAGGTGATGACGCATCAGTGGAGAACATACAATCAGAATTGACTTTGTTGAGAGGTGCCTATTAGACTGTTCTTCTTCATTACTCACTCAATTTATGTACAACTTGTGAATGTCTTTACAGCTGTGGAGGAACTCTGGGAAGGGTTTGAAACAGCAAAGAGCTTACCTTGGGTAGCCTTTCATGGTTGTTTTATGCAGCTTTCTTCGGCGAGAAGAGCACAGGAGGAGTCAATTTATTCATATAATCTGAGCCACCTGGGTTTAATTGATCAGGTGAGAGGTGATTGGTTATTCACTCCATTCACAGGTGAGATGTGAGTGGGTCTTTGTGATATATATATATATATATATATATATATATATATATATATATATATATATATATATATATATATATATATATATATATATATATATATATATATATACAAACACACACATATGTCATTCAAGTCATGCTCACAGAATGATGCCTTGATGGAGAGATGATGTGTGCAAACTAACTGAGCATAATACCCCCAACAGTTTACCTCTCTGATTCGAGTTTGATTTTTCATGTCTCCTTGCTTATGTTCTCAGCTTGTTGAGAATTTCAGACTGAATTTTGATCGAAATATTTTTTGCATGGGCAAGCTTATATTATATGCATATTAGAACAATTAATTTGAGATTGCACACATACTGGCAGTAACCGATTTCTGGTGGAACAGAAACTACTATAAAGGAAGGGCTGTACTTGGGGAAGGTAAATATGAGTAGAAAATATAAATTATTCTGAGTATGAATGGGGGATGACCTGAGAAGGAGGTGGACAGCCATCTCGAAGCCCTGAAGAGAAGAGTGAGATTGAACAAACAGGAATTTTCTTTGACAGGTGAGAACAAAGAGGAACAGGTGAGTGAAAGTGAGCAGTGAATCTGGATTGGGGGAGTGTCACCAGAACTGGTTATGACAGAACATGTGTGCCCTGGAGGAACATGGGAAGACAGAGCACGGAAAGGAGGCCATAGAAGACAGAGGCCACCAATTTGTCTGTGATTGGGAAGAACAGGCCGAGGAAAGACTTGGCATGATGGAGGATATGACGTCTGGTCGGTGGGTGATCTCTGAATTTTGACGTTCACGACGGTTCTCTTGATGTAATGTTCTCCATTCATTTGCAATGTCATTTGTTCTTTTCTCTGTTCTTGATTGTGATTGTAGCTTGGCAAACAGCCTGTGGTTCATTAGTTTTCTCTTTGCAGTCACCGTTGTATTACAGGAAGCAGTTCCAAGACCCCGTCTCTATACCGGCACATGACAATTGTTGGTGTAATGGTTGACACGTGCTGGTGAAATTCAAGCTATGGCTCTTTCAGAGCTACACTTTAACAGAAACCAGCGCAGTTAGCCAGAAAATATTTTTGGAGAAAAAGTGTGAAAGTGTGAGATTTGTTAGGATTGAAAGGCATATTCCAAGTGTTTGGCCAGTTTCTGATTCTATCGAGATCCACAGTGAGGGAAGAGGCTACTGCCTGACTATCGATAAGAGAAGGGATGCAACAACAGAGGGTGAAGTCATAAGTAAAAGTTAAGGAGGGCTTTCCAGAGAATTACAAAGATCTTTGATGAAGATGAGGAACCAGACTGAGCCCAAGACACTAATGCCTTGTGGCAGGCACTTCAATCTTGACAGGGAGAGATGAAAGCATCCTGTTGAGAGAGTTGAGAGAGAGAGAGAGAGAG
The DNA here is from genome assembly GCF_056783735.1 of Eptatretus burgeri. Lineage (NCBI taxonomy): Eukaryota > Metazoa > Chordata > Myxini > Myxiniformes > Myxinidae > Eptatretus > Eptatretus burgeri. The sequence goes on along the minus strand of NC_140966.1, from coordinate 97,627,737 downwards.
AGAGAGAGAGAGAGAGAGAGAGAGAGAGAGAGAGAGAGAGAGAGAGAGAGAGAGAGAGAGAGAGAGAGAGAGAGTTGCGCTGTCTGTGGGAATGTAGGAAGTCAGCAAGACATGAGAGGAGGTGGCCTTGGACGCCGAAGACTGAGAGTTTGAAGGGCAATGCGGGATGGCGTAGACTGAGAGTGAAATGCTCAAGATATATCCGGAGAGACTGCGTTGATCTATTTTCTGAAATTGAGCGCCTCCATCTATTTTTGAGAGAGCAGTAGGAGCATATCCAAGGTGGATTGACCGTGTTTAAAAGCCAAATGGTGGTCTGAGATCAAGCTGTTGGAGAAAAAGAGACATGATGTGAACCGCAACGATGGATTTCCTTGACTTTTCTTATAATTCGAAGTAAACTAATGGCCTCTAGTTAAGAGGATCTGTTTTTGCACTCGTTTTGTGTCTGGCAGTGATGTTTTGTGACTTCCAAGTGGACGGGGGGAGGGGGGTGACATTGGGTAAATGATAGGTTGAACAGAGCAGAAAGAAAGTTTGGAAGAGTGGCATAACAGGTTATTAGGACGTGAGCACTGAGATAGAATCAGGGTCAAGGGTTGCCAGAAACTTCTCCACCTTCTCAAGTGAGAGAGACACTGTGTCCAAGAGCAATCGGGTGAGAGTGGGAAGCGTGGGGACGGTGAGTGAGGTGTTGGCGATGTGAGATTTGGAAGCAAACATAAAGTCAAAACATTTTGGCCTTCTCATGAGTAGAGTCGGCTGCGGTGCCATTTTAAGTGAGCGGAAGAGATGGAGGGGGAGCAGACTCCAGAGACACAATTGACAGGTGCCACCAGGTTTTTGAGGAAGGAGGCAGGTTCGGGAGTTCATGCCTGAGGTTGGTCACGTATCGTTTGTTGGCTCTCCTGAGAGTGGAAACACTTTTTGTATAATATATACAAACACTTGTTAAGACGACTCAACGGAAAATAAAAGTGCTTTTACGCTTTATTTATTTATTTTTTTAATATATGCAGTGATCATCCGTACCACTCCTGTCATCCTTTTTCAAATGCAGTTTCTGCAGCATGACAGCCTTTCACTCAACCGTATGAGCAGGTAAAAGGATTTCCTTGCTGTTCTGATAATTTTTTTTAGCTTTCTTGAGATATATTTTTAAACTTTCATGAATTTACCAAATCATTTGAAAAGTAAACAACATTCACAAAACTGAAATTTTGATCAAAAGACTGAAGTGGAGGGTGAATGCCGAGAGTAAAAGCACAGTGATGTGGTGGTATCCATTGGTAGCGGTGCTCTGAGAGTTTGAGTAATCAAATCGACACTGACTCTCCGAGCTTTGATTTGTATCTACTTTACATCTCCATCTCATATAGGCTCTTACTAGATTGTCGTTCAATTAAATATTTATTGACAACCTTTAAATAACAGGTCTCAGCCGATGTGGCTGAAGAGTTGAATCTCAAGGCTTCAACAACGGAACACAAATTGGTGAAGGTCATGGCAAGAATATTTTCAAGGATGACAAGGTTAGCCAGAACTGACTGTGACAGAAGGTATGCGATCAGGGAGCACACTAAAGGTGGGCAGCTGCAAACAAGATGCTGGAAGCAATTTTACTGATGCGGGCATGACAGCAGGGCAGGCAGACAAAGTTGTTGGAGGGCATTTGCTACCTGCTGTGGTCTGGATATGCAAATGACCAATATCAAGCACTGCAGAAATACCAAAATGATTCAAGTATCATTATTGTCATTTCTTGACCTTCACCATCGGGACGGAGGTTATGTTTTGACCTCTGTTTAGCGTCTGTTTGTTTGTCTCTGAGCAGGATATCTCAAAACATTATGGAAGGAGTCAGAGGAAATTTGGTGGGCAGGTTGGGTGTGTGACAAGGACGAACTGATTAGACTTTCATGATGATCCGGATTCGGAGAAGAGAGTTTTTAAATTTTTTGAAAGTGATTCGTCACAATTAAGAGATGGGGTGAAAATGATATGTAGCACGATATCTCAAAAAGTTGTGGGCAGATGACGAAACTTGGTGGATGAGTTGGTTAAATGACAAGAAGAAGCCAATTATATTGTGGTTCAGGTCCGGATACAGATCCGGTCTATCAGTGGGATACAAAACATAAACTGTTCAGCCTGGCGGAGGTATGCGCTCTACCGAGTGCACTTCAAGTTTTGTTCTGTTTCAGGGAAGATCAATGCTGCAGTTTTTGTTTCAAAACAAAAATGTATCCAATATAAAAGTATGCCTGGTGTTGGCTTAATGGTTAGCGTGGTGGGCTTGGAATCCTAGGATCCTGAGTTCAAATCCCACTCGGCTGTTGAATTAATACCAGGTCGGGCTGACTGCCTGTTCATCCTTCTGAGGTCGGCAAAATGAGTGCCAGCTTCCTGGTATCCTTTATCGGAGTGGTGACCCGTCCAGGATTGTGTCCAATAGCCAAGGAGACTGCTTTGGCAGCACCAACGCTCTGCACAGAGTATGGTCCACACACAGATGGAATATAAAAGTAAATCATCCTCTCCAACCCTTGAAAAAAATAATTAAAAAATAGGTGATTTTTTTTCTTTTAACGACGTCTTATGGAAATTTAATCAGAATCTCATCTGAAAGCATGAAGGGAGAAAAATTGTATTGCAAAGCACAAGATACTTGGTTTGAAATTTTCCTCCAAATCTTCCTGAAGCTGTGCTCAGGTTGTGCACTCTCGGTCTTTTGTAATATATATCTGCCATTGCCAAAAATTAATGGCTCCAAGTTTTCTTCAAATTCAGTGTCGAGTCGAAGCACAAACTCGAAACTTTAGCCAAGGCAAAGATTTGAAAAAGAGTCGCTTTCATGTTTTCACTAAATCCCAGCAGATGACATGAGTGAGTCAGCAACTCAAAAAGGCGTTGATCGCCAAAGTGTGATGAAGATATAAATGAGACATTCTTCCTCCATGGTCACAAGTTGTCATGGGTTGAGCACTTCAAAGAGGAAATAAAGCATCACTCAATAGATTGGTGTTATAAATATACTCCAGCAAAGAAATTTGATTCATTTTCATCTGACAGAATCAAAGAACCTTCTTAAGGGACATTCAAGGTGTCATATTCATAGATTTCATGAGCAAAGGTACAACCAGGGAGTTGTAATAGGACAATGATGAAAAACAAGAATGATATTGAGATCAATTTTTGGGGAACCATGAGAACATTACCAATTCACTTAATCATGAATCCATAAATATTTTATACCAGAAATGAAGAACTAGTCTTGCTGGTGAAGGCAATAGAGGTATAACAACGGAGGGAATCAACAGAAGGTTGATCAAATTATGATTACTGTCGGAGCAAAAGGGTTAACGCCACAAACGTCAGCTTCTCCTTTATTTCCACGGCGGTTAGCACAGGTCGACCACCGTCCTGTTGATACCTTCCAACAGTTTATACCAATCTTTTCATTCTGTATCAATAGTTTATCAAAGTAGGTGCTGATTGTTGAACACTAATTACTGATAAAAGCAAATCAACACAAATGAACTCAACGGTCCAAGCCATCCAAAATTGGGACACATCACGTAACCTTGACCTTCATGACTTTGTCTATAATCGCTTAAAATGAAATTTTGGAAACGGATTTGATAAATTTTCGATGCAGTTTCGAAGGGAAGTTAATCACAAGCTTTAATTAAAATCTTCTCTTTTTTTTTTGTATTTGAACGACGACTTCAAAACGCAATTGTTTTTTGATGCTGTGATGCAAGTTCTTCGACACGAACCGACCTTCTGTCAAAATTGGTGATAATCCTAATTTTGTTTCCAGAGAACAAGTTTAAATCAATTAACGGGCAGACAATGCGTCTTCGCATAAGCTCTTTGGAAAAATTGTCCACCTTTGATAAAATTCGACGAACACTCGTATACTTTCAGAGCAATATTCATCAAGGCTTATGTGTCCATTTATGATTGCAAGCGGTAATGCATTCACGAAATGAGATTATAATTGTACCGCTTTGACCCATTTCGACTTGACCTTTTGCTTTGCTTGTTCAGAACAAGTCAAAATGTCTTTGGTGGGTTTCTGACACATTTCTACACTTTGCTGCTGTCCAAAGTGCTAAATGGATTTCTTTCTATCCATTTCGGACTGCCTACGCCTTTCCAGAGTTCCATCCTCAAGGAACTTGAGACTCAAACTCAGATTTGGCTTGTTTGGACGTGACTACTTTTATGCTTCATTTTTGCTTGCTCTTCGCTCCATTCCCCGTTGATGTAATTATCCTTTGATAATGTGACTTAGAATAACTCACGGGTACTATGTAGGAAATCTAAGCTCTCCAACTGCTCTCAGCATCCTCCAAAACTTGCTGGCAGAACCTCAATGTGCTTTACTTTCCCCTTTAATCCTGTCTCTTACTCAGATCAGACATTCAATTCAATGACTCATAGAAAAACAAGTGCTTTACCATGTGTGTGTGTGTGTGTGTGTATATATATATATATATATATATATATATATATATATATATATATATATATATATATATATATATATATATATATATATATATATATATATAAATAAAAAAATAATATATTATATATATATATATAACATATATATTATATATATATATATATATATATATATATATATATATATATATATATATATATATATATATATATATATATATATATATATATATATATATATATATATATATATATATATATATATATATATATATATATATATATATATATATATATATATATATATATATATCCTGGTGTTGGCGCAGTGGTTAGGGCAGCGGCTTGGGATCCAAAAGGTCCTGAGTTCAAGCCCCGTTGGGCCACTGAATTAATACACCAGGGGGTTGACTCAGCCTGTCATCCTTTCGAGGTCGGCGAAATGAGTACCAGTGTACTGGGCCGGTGTATACCCCGGTTAAAATAGGTGTACCAGATCCCTGTGTCGCAAGAGGCGACCAGGGTTGAGTCAGGAAGGGCATCCGGTGTAAAACATGTGCCAAATCTCTATGTGGATCATATGGATGATCCGCTGTGGCGACCCCTAACGGGAGCAGCCGAAAGAAGAAGAAGAAGATATATATATATATATATATATATATATATTTTTTTTTTTTTTGAGAAAGAGAGCCTACGATGCGGCGTAATTTGAGCGGTAGAGTTTTGAGGTCACATTGATAGAGTTGACAAGTCAAATAACTTTGGATTGGATTCTGTCCAGTAAGTATGTGGAGCTGGAACCTCCCCAGAAGTGAGAGCAGTACTCTATACAAGGATCTATAATACCGGTGCTAAAAAATAAAAATGAAGTGATCCTCCAGTCTCCACACTATTTTGCTGAGGAGGGGCAGAGCTTGGACTGTGCAGGCTTATTCATTTCCCTGAAATTCGCACGACCCCGTATGACTGAGGAGAGGGCAGAGCTTGAACCGTGAATGCCCGTTTGCCTGAAATTACCTCCCGCTCTGCCTCTTCTCGATGAGGAGAAGGATGGAGCTTGCTTGCATCAAGCAAGCAAACTCAGTTTTATACATCATATATACTGCAAATATATTGTCACGTCGACAGGTATGCTAATGCTGACCTACCACGCTGAAGCAATGTGCTTCGCGAATGGCCAAATTAAAGGGAATCGTGCTCAAGCAGGAAGCGTGGCTTCTCCCGGTCGGGATACAAACGCTGGTCTCATGAAGCAAAATCACTAACCACTATGTAACTCCCCCAGGGATTTCCCAAACCGGGCCGAAAAGGTTTGCTCGTATGAGAATGGTGGTAACCAGAAGACACATTAACTTAAGAAAGAACACCTATATTTAAAGGAAACAGGACATCACGAACGGAGAATCCTGAGATGACAGACAGACACAAAAGAAGAAATAAATAAATAAATATATAAATATACTTAACGATACGATAATATGAAAACCATTCCCCACCTCCCCGTGCACCACCCCTTTTATCATCTCCCACATTGCCACGCCTACAGCAGCCCATCGTGAAATTGCTCCCAAAACAGTTTCGCCAATCATGCGGCATGCAGTTTTCCACCATGGTAATGTTCCATTGGCCGCCCCTCGAACCACCACAGCGATGCTTTTAAAAACCACACACAAGATGCAGACACAGCCAAAACCATTTCAAGTCCCACCCCATCCTCACCTTGTCTTTTGCCTGGTTCATAGAGATAGTAGGATGCCTTATGTCTGGAAAAAGGCGTTGGGTGACTTATAAATGATAAAAGTGATCTGAAAACTGTTTCTAAACCATCTTGAGGTGTAGAATCAGAATTTTCATGTTGACAATGCTGAATTTTTGGGGAGACCTGGATGAGGTGCCTGTTTCTTCAAAATGGCTACCTCACACATAAAGGTACAGATGCTGGGCTGTCAAGCGGCCAACAGCTCGTGTAAATGGTCGAGAAACACAAATAACTTTTATGACCCTTTTGTTGGTATGTCAAGCTTGGATTTAGCTCCCATTTTCCAAACGGGTCCCAAATCAGGTAAAATCCCAATTTTTTTTTTTTTAGTGGGCGAAATAGTAACAATCGTCCACCATGATGAGAGACAATGTGTTAACGTGTTGATGAAATCACGAAAATTAGTTGCAGAAACTTCACTTATAACATAGATTAAGTGGCTATTCAGGTCCATTGTTTAGAATGAAATCCAGACACATAGATGTGGCATTTCGTGCCATGAGCTGGTTGTCAGACTATATGATCGTTTCAAATAGGAACACTTTGGCATCAATCTATGAAGGAAAACTATGCCAGTGAATTCTAAGGATAATTCTGAATGTGGTTTGGGTGGCCCTTTCCCAGAATGGCCACCATTTTCCAGAATGTCCACCACGTGTTTGAATTATTCCCAGGCTCTTTCCCTCTGATTCGTCATCTGCCAAATTGGGAACGTAAACAACAATATGCCCCAGAGTTGAACATGATTTAACAAATTAACTGCATGTCCATTGTAGATTATACACATGGCATTGCAACAGTTAAAAAAAAATCCTCCCAGAGGATGGCAAGCACACAATGTACAAGAAACAGATGATGAATGCAGCACGGGTTCTATTAACACATCACGTGCCTCTTTGGAAACCACAATGGGTGAGAATTGCAGGGAAGATTTGCAAATGTTGATTGATGAACATAACCAACCAGTTCCTCGTAATAAGAGAACTCGAGAGTTCATAGAACATCTTAGCCTATGTAGTCATGAGAAACAAGGACAATGGTGGGGTTTGCGAGCAGCAAGTTTGATTGGTCGTAATGATGCAAAATGCCGTAATATTTTGTCCAAGTACTGCTAAAGGGAAGGTTTTGAAAGTTCCAAAAAGGCGATTTGCATTCTACAGTGTTCAAGCATATAATTCAATTGAAATAAAATAATATTTAAAGAATGTAGAAAAATAATTTTTAGAAGTTTACCACTGTTGATGCAGCATCATCTACACTACCTTATTGAACACATTGCATAAGTTATTCCATCCATCCATCCATCCATACATCGGGACCATACTCTGTGCAGAGCATTGGTGCTGCCTTAGCAGTCTCCTTGGCTATTGGGCATAATACTGGACGGTTTACACTCCAACACAGCATACCAACAAGCTAATACTCATTTTTGCCAACCTCAGGAGGATTGCAGGCTGAGTCAACCCCACCTGGTATTAATGAAACAGCCAAGCAGGATTTGAACTCAGGACCCAAGAATCTCAAGCCCACCACTCTCACCATTAAGCCAACACCAGGCATACAAGTTATGTGTGACTTGTTTATGTCCTTTATGACATCCCAAAAAAGCAGTACGTTTTTATTTCCTGTTTGGAATGATTTTCAATTTCGTTTGACTGCCAGACAGACAAACAGAGTAAAAAAAAGAAAAACATCCTACTCCTCTCTGTGCATGTGCAATCGGGACAAATTCACAGCCAGGTTAGTTTTCCGCTTCGTGTTAAAAATATCACATTCAATTGAAATCAAGTTGTTCCTCGATCATATAAACTGATGGTTGTAGACAGACAGACAGACACACAGAAGTGAACCGATTGCTTAACCCCACTTTTCGCTTCACACGCATGGGGTACTAATAACAGAGCATCCACCTGAAACTCCACTAAATGCATCATACTAAATGGTATGGCCATACTTTACTTAATTAAATGACAGACAAAGATAGAAACAATGTCTGATCTGAACAGGGCATTTAAATCTATAACTGAACAAAAGACTGGGATGTATGCCAAGATAAAGTTGATATTTGATCCATAAAGTGAGGGTTTGAGAAAGACCACAACAAGAGAAAAGAGAAACAGACATGAAGCAGCAATACACTATACAGTGAAGGAATCTAGAAATCTTACCGACATCACAATAGTTCAGTACCTCAGTCATGAAATGACAAAGCAGGAGGTTGCAATGTTCCTTGCAGATACGTTTATGCAGAGCTTCAAATATCAGAAGAAAACATTCGTCGGCCTTCACAGACGATGGTGTTCATCCCAGTGCCACGCATACAAACACTGAAGGAAAAGTCGAGCCATTGAAGACCCCGATGATGAATCATGGCGAAGCCGATGACTCATGCCATCCACTTTGAAGATCAGGCATCATCTCAATCAACAATTGATACATCATCGACTCCTGTTAAACAACCACCTATCTCTCCTTGCACAAACATCTTTAGTTTGGCAAGATAAGACGTGTGACATCGCTTGGCTGTTCAATTACATTTGACAGGAGAAAGCAGCAGGATTGTTGGGCTGGCATGCTTTAACTGGCTGTGATACCATTGGGAAATTTGGTGGACGAGGAAAGAAGACATGGTGGAATCTTTATTTGGCGTTAGACACTGTGGATGAAAAAGACCATTCAGGGGTTTCAATAATTTGGGTAAACATTACAGCGATCAAACATTGCAGTACAATCCCTTTCAAAAGTTGTGGCTTCAAGCTATACTAAAGGTATTCATCCACTCCATGCAGCTCGTTGACATCTGTTCATCAATAACATGACTGAGGGGGAGAAACTTCCCCCGACACCCAACACCTTCAGGCAGCATGTGCTGAAAGCTTAAGTTAAGACCTACAGGTAGCAACATGTTCATGAATCTTTCAGACATACCACTTCTTGATGTAAAAAGCAGACGATTCAGATGGAAATGGAAGCACATCCACTGGAGCCCAATACCATTTACTACAGGTGCTGCACCATCTGCAATCATGGCACGCGTTGAGTGCAATGGTCAAGGGACATGCGACACTTGGTAATGTTCTTGCTACAAAGAGATCCAAGATATTTGCAATGCATCAAGCGACAGGTGCTGTGAAAATACTGAACCAGAAGGCGTTCAAGGAATCAAATCTGACGAGGAAGACCTTGAAGAAAATCCCAAATAGAACATTGTGATATGTAGGGTGACACCAACTAATGCCGGCAGAAGGGACGCCCGTTTAACATCCATCCGAGGGACAGCACACAAATTGATGAATCAACCTGTTCTTCTAACTGATAAATGTTACACTCGGTAAGATCAATACAGTGATAGCTACAACCTTCAACAAATATTGTATGAAACTTATAACTTTGTCAAGCTTCATCCACGTCAACAGGGATAAGGGTTCACTTATTGACAGTCACATCATTTAAAATGTGTGTAGCATCTATTTTTAGATGAATTACATTCATCAGTGGCAAGAATTAAGGATTTGTATTCAATAACGATCAATTTTGGGACAACTAAATCCACAGAGGACAAGCTTGATAATTGGCTTTTGAAGTTGATTTCACGACAATATGCAAAAGTCCATTTTTACCAAATATAACAAATCGCTGCATTCAAAGGAGATGCCAACACAATATCTGGCCCATCATATCAATATCAATGGAATTTTTTTTATCTTGGGCATCATCCATATTTGAAAAATGTTTCCTAAAGTGATTCAAATTATTGAGTAAATGTTAACACATATTTCAAGGCTCGTGATAATCAAATTTTAAGATTTTCATATGATTTGATGCCAATTCAGAAAATGGGCTCCGAAAACACATTTGCTGTATTTCTTTAACAGACCTACATGTCCCTTGCACATCCTTACCAGTATTGAGGTATTCTCAACAAACTTTTGGACAATTTGCAGTTTATTAAATGGACATTCGTATGGAAGTTGGCCTAGTGTGCAAAATGGGCACCTAAACCAAGGTTCCCCAAAAATTCAAAACTGGCAATGTGTAAATTCAGATTTTACACATCAAGACGATTCCAGAACTGTTCTCAGATCACTTTTAAAATTTAGAGATCAACTGAATACATGAACACTCCCACAAAGAAGACATGTATGAATTAGACTTTCTTATCTAATGCTTAGGTCAACAACACCAACCCTTACAGCATACATAAGAACAGGACAACCTCACTCGAGTGGGCAGGCACCTTGTTACAAAAAATGCTTCAACCTACACAAACACATGGACCATGCCAACTTAACATCCTACCGAATTTGTACCATCCTGTAGCATAGTAATATGTACACATATGTACGTGTGTACATCTATTATATATATATATATATATATATATATATATATATATATATATATATATATATATATATATATATATACATATATATACATATATATATATATATATATACATATATACATATATACATATATATATATACATATATATATATATATACACATAAATATATGAGGCGCCGTGAGGAGGAGTGATGTAAGCGACATTTTTTAATGATATGATGATGATAGGCTCGGATGATAGGGTAAGGGTTAAATAGTGCGATATGGTATTAACTCCAAAATGGCTGATGTGTCCCGAACATCACTCCTCCTCGCGGCTCCACATATATATATATATATATATATATATATATATATATATATATATATATATATATATATATATATATGCATTATACAGTATATCGTTAAGGATTCAGCGGTGGCGGGATTCGGACGAGTGCGTCAATCACTGTCTGTAACCAGTTTGGGTTTTCGCACCCTACTCTCTCCAGGCAAATGTTACAGATTCGGCGCCACCCGAACCACCGCCGTCTCCAGGGTTATAATGGCGGCTGGTTCGCACAATTCTCGGGTTACGCGTCTCGAACCACGATACCAAAATAGACCTGTACCTTGGCAGCTGGGGTAATAGACCCCGGTTACAGACTGGTTTTGTCAGAGACTGAGCGGAGTCTACCAGTCTGTAACCATTTTTGTTTTTATATCCAAATCGAGTGGATCGTTCCTCAGCACGGCACGAATTAATTCAAAGCGGCAACTTCATATGAATCAGCCAGATTTATTGGGGACATCGGGGAACACGACACAAGCAAAGCATTCACGACAAGATTATAATTAATCTATAATCCGTTCTTAACTAGGGAGCTACGGATTATGGGTTTTGAAGAGAACTCTGAGATAAACCTTCAACGACAAGCAAACAAGACATGGACAGCATGCATGCAAGACAAGACACAGAGTACTTGGTGATGTTTCATGGACGAGAGGAAAGTGTCAAAAGCACGAATGTGGCTTGTGACAAGCCGATGTCCACGGATTTGAGCCCCAAGCTCAAGCACGCCGCGTGGCAAGATGGCGGCGCTGTACTCTTTCTTCTCCCGGCACCGCTTGCGCATGCCCTCCTCATCGCGTTCTGACCCCACGCAATGTCGATGGCACAAGACCGTCAGATCAATGGTGGGTCTCAGCTGGTTTCTCACAAGGTCCAGCATCCAAGTCCAGGCCTGGTCTGTTCACCAGACAAGGCCAAATCGGGGTGTTGGGCTCCGGCAGGCTGGGTCCATTGGATTCCAAGACGTCGTTGAGCCGTGAGGTGAGTAGGGACAGTCAGAGGCTCCGTCACTGGACTCCGGATGAACCTGTCGATGCCCACTTCATAAAGTCGATCGCCGACTCACACAGCAGCCAGTTCCACTCGATGCAGGTTGCAGCCTTCCACGAGTCGTTTCTATACAGCTATACAGTTTCCTCACTCGACACTCAGGCTCAGTTACTCCCTCGGCAGATGGCAGACTCGACCCTCAGGTTCAGTTCCTCCTACTCGGAGGCCTCGGCCCTCGCTCGCATAAAAAAACCGACTGCCCATCCAGCAGATCGCGACTCGACACTCGTCGTTTCTCTGTTGCCTTCCCTGCCTTTCTTTCGGCTCATTCCTCACGAAAACACACAGCTGTCCCGTGTACAGCCGATCGGTGCCACCTCGGCGCTCACAGTTTCAACACATTTTCTTTTTGGGATACACCCCTTTACGAAGCGATAAACTCCTCCCTTCAGTTTCACTTCCTTCTCTAGGCCACTCCCCCCTCAGTGCACTGGGCGGAGTCTATTGTTCGGAGAGAGGAAGGAAGAAGAAGAGCCTCTCAGTCCACCACCAATGTACCAACGATGAACAGTCTCTTACACCTCCTGACACACATGTAGCGCTCCATTTACTGAACAACCTGGCGAAACATGCATTTAATGGGGGATCTGGGCTAATCCAATATTTAGGAACACACTAAGGGCCATTTCCGCAACAATATATACATATATATATATATATATATATATATATATATATATATATATGTATATGTATATATATGTATATATATATATATATATATATATATATATATATATATATATATATATATATATATATATATATATATATATATAGACAAGCGATACCCGTGCACATGCAAGGGAGAGCAGTACAACATAGCTGGTAGCAGACGACAGACCGTACACTGGGAATGACAAAAATATGCATTGTGCAAAATGCAAGTGGTACTATGGAATGCCAAGACTTCCCAAACATTGTCGGCATGTCCGCTAACTGCCACAGCAATTTCATAGCGATCGTGTGACGGCGAGCTGAGTTTTTAGTGTGCAAGCTTGGTATTATAATAGAGATTTACATATATATATATATGTATATATATATATATATATATATATATATATATATATATATATATATATATATATATATATATATATATATATATATATACACTGTACATACAGACACATATATATATATATATATATATATATATATATATATATATATATATATATATATATATATATATATATATATATATATATATATGATTGAAGCAGTTGGGATTACACATTTTTATAGAAGAAGAAGGTGCTTCCAACAAAAGTAAAACTCCTTCTACTCTGCTAATTTCAGCAACGAGTTCGTGCCCGTAAAAAAAAAAAAAGAAAAGAAATAATAATAATAATAATAATAATAAATAAACACACAGGCCGTTTCTTCGCTCTCGCGTGCCCGTACATGCGTGACCTGGAAGTTCGATATTATTCGCAGTTACGATTATTCGCAATTTATTTTTAATACCCAATTATTCAATTAGCGCCAACGTATTTTACCTTTTCGCAATGTTGTGGCAAGGAAAAACACAAAGAGAAGAGAAGAGAGAGAAAAGATCGACTTCCTGGTTCGGAGCATACCAGCACTCTGATGTTCCCGAAATTTATACACCGTCTAATATGAAAAAGATCATAACTTGGGCCATTGTGTTTATCTATAAATGTGCATAAGAAATCGAGAAATTATTAGAATACACAAAGTCATCACTCTCCGGAAGCCCGTACGTTGTAACCCGTAATGGGGAACGTGGCTGTGCTTCCCTTCCCCATCGGCGACGCCCACGCAACAACGTGTCTTCCCATTGGTTTGGTAAATAAATGGCCATAACTTGGGAAGCACTTGTCCGATTAATATCAAACTTTGAAAAGGCACATCCTCAGGTATATACATATATATATATATATATATATATATATATATATATATATATATATATATATATACATATATATATACACAGTAGACTACTCGTAAGTCGTCACCATCGGGACCGAGAAAAAAGTGACGACTTAGACGTGTGACGACTTATGCGTATGCGAACATTCATGATGACTGTGGGATGAAGGATGAAGTCGCACGTGGCCTGGACACGTACGTGTGAGAGGGCGCAACAATCTCTAAGCGGGCTATTATACCAAAAGGGAAACACAATCCTTGGGGCATAGGTGGGGGTTCATTGGTGAGTTGGAAAGTGATCAATCAAGCAAAGATGGAATTCATGAATCAGTTTCTCAAAAGTAAAGATAATGAACAACTGTAAGCCAACTCACATTCCATCGGTGATGGTATATCACCATCGACAAATGTGGAATGAATTGCTGTTAGAATTCATTCATTGGAATGAATGTGGAATGAGTTTTCATATGGAATGACACACAGTCATCGTGATGACGACCACTCAATACCTCTGTGAAAGTGAGTGTGGTGATGTACAAAACAAGCCAATATAAAACCATGATCTGACTTCAACATGAAGCTCGATCGATCCTTTACTCCTTCGCCAGAGACTGCATTGCACAGCCTGTCTACCTCTTCAGATGCGTGTGGGACGGCACGCTGAATGAGCTGAACACAGCACAGTTATAAATAGCCTATCACTGGCGGTGTACACCAATGAGCGCGCATCACGATTCCATGAAATCGGACTTCTGACGAGGCAGCAGTTCCATGTGACGAGTTAGGCGTGGTAATTTACTTGATTTCCATTATGTGGGAATGGATAACATCTGACGACTTAGAGACTTTATTCAAAGGGATTTAACATTAGATAAATTTGGGACTTTTTGACGCTGCCGACTGAGGCGAAGTGACGAGTTACACGCTGCCGACTGAGGCGAAGTGACGAGTTACACGCTGCCGACTTACACGTAGTCAACTGCATATATATATATATATATATATATATATATATATATATATATATATATATATATATATATATATATATATGATAAACAAAGACCCTCCCATATCTTTCACCTGTGAATGGAGGGAATAACCAATTAGCTCTCTCCTGATCAATTAACCCAGGTGTCTGGAATTATATAAATAAATAGACTCCTCCCACGCTCTTCAAGCTGAAGAAGCTGCATAAAGCAACCAAGAAAGGCTACCAATGTAAGCCCTTTGCTGTTTCAAACCCTTCCCAGAGTTCCTCCACAGTTGGAAAGACATACAGCTCTGTACGATTTGTCAATGTCTTTCCATCTGTGGAGGAACTCTGGGAAGGGTTTGAAACAGCATAGGGATTACCTTGAGTCACCTTTCATGGTGGCTTTATGCAGCTTCTCCACTTGGAAGAGCATGGGTGGGGTCTACAATATATATATATATATATATATATATATATATATATATATATATATATATATATATATATATATATATATATGTATACATTAGCAAATATAACATGTCATTTCGCTGAAGGGGAAATTAAGGGGGGGGTAGTAAGAAGCAGGGAGAGATAGAGGAGGGAGAGAGGAGAGAGGGGAGAGAGGAGGGAGGGGGAGTGAGGAGGTGGGGGGAGAGAGGAGGGAGGGGGAGTGAGGAGTGGTGTGGTAAGGGAAGGCAGTGTGAGGGAAGGGCAAGGGAAGGAAACATGAGGGGAAGGCAAGGGAAGGCAGCATTAGGGGAGAGAATGCATCTTGAGGGGAGTGTAAGGTAAGGTGGTGAGGGTGGGGTCCATCTGAACATAACCACCGTCCAGATACGCCCAAAGATAACCACCATCCGGACACAACCACCCTCCAGATATGTCAAGGGAAGGCAGCATGGGGGGAGGGGGTCCATTCGGACATAACCACGGTCTGGACACTTCCAGAGATAACCACCATCCGGAAATAACCATGAAAAATTTTCACATACATGAAAATCCCAATTCACAAGTGTCAAACACATGAGAATTCATACAGGCCAGACTTGTGGAGTGCTTGGGATGTTGTTGTCACATGCACAAAGTGACCAGCCTTTGACGTAAAGGCGTGTAGCTCTTTCAAAGTTGCCATTGGCCTCTTGGTGGCTTTTCTGATCAGTCTCCTCCTTGCTGCGTCATCAAGTTTCGATGGACGGCCTGATATAGGCAGGTTCTTGGTGGTACCATACATCTTCCACTTCTTAATGATTGTCTTGATTGTGCTCCAAGGGATATTCAAGACCTCTGAAATATTTTTGTACCCATCCACTGATCTGTGTCTTTCCATCACTTTATCCTTGGTCTT
>NC_140966.1:97556542-97606542 GCF_056783735.1 Eptatretus burgeri | reverse complement strand
AGCGAAAGGGTTGTGGAGCTGGAATGCCAGTGTGACAAGCGAAATGTGCTCACACAGGAGCACCGAACAGGCCAAACCGAAGGACACCTACAAATACACTGCTCTCTTGTCTCGTTATCGACCGGATCTTCAGCTCTGTACTTCATTGGAGTTTGGCTTTCGGTGATGAACACAGTACAGACACAAAATAAAAAACAACAACGCAGTAAGACATTCATTATCACCGGCATTTCATAACTTAACTCTTATTAACAGCTTAACTCTACATCTCTCCCGAGCGGTAATGCATTAAAGTGTGGTCTTCGGTGGGGAGAAGCTCACATTATTCGATATTTATCATCGCGGACGAGTTAAAAGGTGCAGTTTCGCTGAGTGATTGAAATGAGAGGTTGTATCGGATGGTAAACAGTGGGAGAGGTTGAAATTGGAAACGAGAAGCGAGGAAAGGAGGCAGGGTGTCTGATTCAAGAGGTCTAAGGGAGAAGGTATAAACCCAGGGTGGGGGTGTGAGACCTTGAACAAAGCCATGATGACACTGCAGTCTCTTTCCGGTTAGGCATTGTGTTTGAAGGATTACATTGTGAGTCATAAATCAAAATAACAAGCTTTCTTTCTCCTCAATTCCATGGAACCTTGCCTAGCAGTTTGTCTTCAACTTTTTCATGAAGTGTTTAAATCGATACAGCCATGTTTTGCTGGAATTCTTTAACTTCCGGCAGTGTGATGCCCCACTGATCCCACTTCCTCACCACATATATCATGGTTTATCCAATCATGAGCAATTATGATACCTGCGAGGGCTGGTGAACTCTTTCGCTTTTCTTCATTTATTTTCTCATCCCTTGTTTTATAACCACGTCCGTGGGTTTCTGTTTGTTCGCTCACCTTTTACGACATGCCAGTGTTTCAACCTGCGGCGTGCTGTTGTTTATCTGCTCCATGAGCCAAGACTTCTGTGTTAGAATATATATATATATATATATATATATATATATATATATATATATATATATATATATATATATATATATATATATATATATATATATATATATATATATATATATATATATATATATATATATATATATATATATATATATCCTTTTCTCTCTCCTTTTCTCTCTCTCTCTCCTTTTCTCTCTCTCTCTCCTTTTCTCTCTTTTTCTCCTTTTCTCTCTTTCTCTCCTTTTTTCTCTTTCTCTCCTTTTCTCTCTCTCTCTCTCCTTTTCTCTCTCTCTCTCTCCTTTTCTCTCTCTCTCTCCTTTTGTCTCTCTCTCTCCTTTTCTCTCTCTCTCTCCTTTTCTCTCTCTCTCTGCTTTTGTCTCTCTCTCTCTCTCTCTCTCTCTCTCTCTCTCTCTCTCTCTCTCTCTCTCTCTCTCTCTCTCTCTCTCTCTCTCTCTCTCTCTCTCTCCCCTCTTCTCTCTCTCTCTCTCTCTCTCTCTCTCTCTCTCTCTCTCTCTCTCTCCTTTTCTCTCTCTCTCTCTCCTTTTTTCTCTCTCTCTCTCCTTTTCTCTCTCTCTCTCTCCTTTTCTCTCTCTCTCTCTCTCCTTTTCTCTCTCTCTCTCTCTCTCCTTTTCTCTCTCTCTCTCCTTTTCTCTCTCTCCTTTTCTCTCTCTCTCTCCTTTTCTCTCTCTCTCTCCTTTTCTCTCTCTCTCTCCTTCTCTCTCTCTCTCTCTCTCTCTCTCTCTCTCTCTCTCTCTCTCTCTCTCTCTCTCTCTCTCTCTCTCTCTCTCTCTCTCTCTCTCTCTCTCTCTCTCTCTCTCTCTCTCTCCTTTTCTCTCTCTCTCTCTCTCCTTTCTCTCTCTCTCTCTCTGTCTCTCTCTCTCTGTCTCTCTCTCTCTCTCTCTCTCTCTCTCTCTCTCTCTCTCTCTCTCTCTCTCTCTCTCTCTCTCTCTCTCTCTCTCTCTCTCTCTCTCTTTTCTCTCTCTCTCTCCTTTTCTCTCTCTCTCTCTCTCTCTCTCTCTCTCTCTCTCTCTCTCTCTCTCTCTCTCTCTCTCTCTCTCTCTCTCTCTCTCTCTCTCTCTCTCTCTCTCTCTCTCTCTCTCTCTCTCTCTCTCTCTCTCTCTCTCTCTCTCTCTCTCTCTCTCTCTCTCTCTCTCTCTCTCTCTCTCTCTCTCTCTCTCTCTCTCTCTCTCTCTCTCTCTCTCTCTCTCTCTCTCTCTCTCTCTCTCTCTCTCTCTCTCTCTCTCCTTTTTCTCTCCCTCTCTCTCTCTCCTTTTTCTCTCTCTCTCTCTCTCCTTTTTCTCTCTCTCTCTCTCTCTCCTTTTTCTCTCTCTCTCTCTCTCTCTCTCCTTTTTCTCTCTCTCTCTCTCTCTCTCTCTCTCTATCTCTCTATCTCTCTATCTTTCTATCTCTCTCTCTCTCTCTCTCTCTCTCTCTCTCTCTCTCTCTCTCTCTCTCTCTCTCTCTCTCTCTCTCTCTCTCTCTCTCTCTCTCTCTCTCTCTCTCTCTCTCTCTCTCTCTCTCTCTCTCTCTCTCTCTCTCTCTCTCTCTCTCTCTCTCTCTCTCTCTCTCTCTCTCTCTCTCTCTCTCTCTCTCTCTCTCTCTCTCTCTCTCTCTCTCTCTCTCCCTCTCTCTCTCTCTCTCTCTCTCTCTCTCTCTCTCTCTCTCTCTCTCTCTCTCTCTCTCTCTCTCTCTCTCTCTCTCTCTCTCTCTCTCTCTCTCTCTCTCTCTCTCTCTCTCTCTCTCTCTCTCTCTCTCTCTCTCTCTCTCTCTCTCTCTCTCTCTCTCTCTCTCTCTCTCTCTCTCTCTCTCTCCTTTTCTCTCTCTCTCTCTCTCTCTCTCTCTCTCTCTCTCTCTCTCTCTCTCTCTCTCTCTCTCTCTCTCTCTCTCTCTCATTGCCCTCGATTCTCAGCTTTGTTGCATTTTCTTGCTGACGATTAGCTTCAAGTCATGACTATGGTTTGTAGGTAAATCCATTTTGTCCTGTCGGTGAGACCATTATAAGGGACAAACGGCGCGGTTCACGAACACATGAAGATGGATCCTGCTGGACCCAACATGCAAATCAATCAGACCCAAAGGAGATGTGCATGATTAGGGGAACCTATGCTCACAAAAAGAGCTTCATGGCACAATATGTGGAAGTCTGAGGTGTATGGTGAGGCGATTATGTGGTAAGTTGCCGTTGGGCGTTTTGTGTGCAATAACATGAGATGCACGTTGTCAGGTTGTCAAGGGCTTGTGGGATGTGGTACTTGGAACACGGTTGATGGCGCGAAGAGGCCGCAGAACACGCACTGTGCGTATTGCTGACAAGCTCACGTTCTGCATGTTCAGTGAATACTCGAGCATGCTGCAGCAACAGAGATGGGCAAGGGACAAAGGAAAGAAAGAAAAAAAAGGTGAAAAAGAAGGAAACAAGGAAACCTCGACACAGTAGGAAGCCAGAAAATCCATCACGCGCTTGTCACAATCGCACTGCCAACCTGAAACCCAATCACCCACCCAACACATGAGCAAACACACCCTCCACACCACAACTGAGGTCCATTCATTGGGAAGGAGGAAAGGCAGGGGTGAATTGATAAAATCACAAGAGCAAGACATCAGCAAAGACAACATCAACAACATGTTTATGTATGTTGTTCGTCTTTCGGCTGCTCACGTTAGGGGTCGCCACAGCGGATCATCCGTTATGATCCGCATCCTGATTTAGCACAGGTTTTACGCCGGATGCCCTTCCTGACACAACCCTGGTCACCTCTTACGACACAGAGACAAGGATTGGGTTTCGCCATGATTCCGGGCTGCCCTACACCCTCTCATAGCACGGCCTAGCACAGAGCTCCCGTCCTCAAGCGATCCTCCAACCCAAGCCTCCGAGTATCCGGATTACAGGCGCACGCCACGACGCCCGGTGTCAACAACACATATATATATATATATATATATATATATATATATATATATATATATATATATATATATATATATATATATATATATATATATATATATGTATATATATATATATATATATATATATATATATATATATATATATATATATAACGGTTTGATTGAAGTCAATTAGGTGAGGATTGCATTAGCGCAAACATGTTGATGCCTGAGAGAACCCACAACTCAGACAATCAATATCTCAAGATGCAGAGACGGCACAACATGCACACAATGCCCCAGATCACCCATTTCATTTATGGTCTCTTCCGTATCCACCTGTGTCTCTTTACCTCTCTACTCCCATGCTTCTTGGTGAGTATCTAATTCCATTTTGATCCTATCTGCAGTCCCTGCTGAGACCACCTTCCAAAGATCATTCGATATTATTAATGACTCCCCGTGTGAACTACTTCTGCCTTGATGCCATCTTAACTCTATTTACTCTCAAGCTTTGCCCCCCCCCCCCTTGTATAATTGCTGTTCAACTGGTAAAAAGCTTTCCTGAATATATTTTATCAATACCCTTCATTAGTTTAGACATTTTATTGAGATCTCCACACAATCGGAGAGGGTATTGCATTTTGGTCCGTTTGTTTGTCTGTCTGTTTTTTTTTTATTTTTTTTCAAGTTTTTGAACAAGTATGTTGATCGCCTCCGTGTGTGTGTGTGTGTGTGTGTGTGTGTGTGTGTGTGTGTGTGTGTGTGTGTGTGTGTGTGTGTGTGTGTGTGTGTGTGTGTGTGTATGTGTGTGTGTTGCTTGGAAAAAAAAATATACTTTTGACAAGGATGTTGATCACCTCCGTTTGTTTGTGTGTGTACGTGTACGTGTATGTCCGCTCACCTCCAGCCCAAACCACTCAACTTATTGTGCTAAATTTTTCAGAGATTAATGCCACCGACCCTGTGACAGTCATGCATTGAATTTTCATAAAATTCGGTCAACATAGGCCGAAAGGTCAACATAGGCCAAAAGGTCTACATAGGCCAACAGGCCAATTTGAGCCAAATTTTCTGACATCCTCAAATTTAATCTGATTGACTTGAAATTTGAACAGGATTTGCATTTCACATCAGTGAAGTCAACCACCTATTAATTCTGAGATCAAAATTGGCCAAAAGGCCAATTTGGACCAGATTGGGCCAAATTTTCTAAAATCCTCAATTTTCATTCGATTGACTTGAAATTTGAAGAATATTTGCATTTAATGTCGGTGAACTCTACCACATATTAATTTTGAGGTCAACGTAGAACAAAAGTTCAACATAGGCTAAATTTCTAAAATCCTCAATTTTCATCCAATTGACTTGAAATTTGAAGAGCATTTGCATGTCAGGTCACTGAATCCAACCACCTACTAATTTTTCGGTAAACACAGGCAAAAAGGTCGACATAGGCCAACAGGCCAATTTGGGCCAAATTTTCTAAAATCCTCAATTTTCATCCGATGGACTTGAAATTTGAAGAGCATTTTCATGTCAGGTCGCTGAATTCAACTACCAATTAATTTTAAGGTCAAAAGGTCAACACAGGCTAAATTTCTCAAATTGATAGATCTGCAAAAAAACTAAATATATCACTCTATCTCAAAAAAGTTGTGGACGAGTTCTGACAAAATAAGGTGGATGAGTTGAATTGGTGGCAAGAACAAGCGGATTGGATTTTGTTTCGGATCCAGCCCATCAGTGGGATACAAAACGTGAAATGTTCCACCTGGCAGAGGTATGCACTTTACCAAGTGCCATTCTAGTTTGTGCTGTTTTGCCAAGTTGCCACTCTATGAGTGATTTTTCATTTGTTTTGTTTGTTTGTTGTCTGCACAGAACTTTCGTATTTTTCTCTGCAACCGTTTGTCGGATTGAAACGAATTTTTCACCATTGGTGCGACTACTCATGTAGAATGTTTCAGTGATAGTTCAGGCGTTAGAGGTCATGTGGTGTGGCAGCCATATTGTAAAAACGTAAAAACTTTGGAGCTCTGTATCCTTGAAATCACACCAAGGAAAAATTTGAAATTTGGCACATATTAAGTACTCAATGGGAAATGTGTGATTTTTTAATGACATCATAATTGAATATGTCGAACGCCACATCTGATCAGGATGAAAAATTTTGAGGGTCATCTTGGGATAAAATGATGCACAGAAAAAAAAATTCATAACGTCATCGGTCACGTGATTCGGCAGCCATATTGTTTTTAAAAAAATCAACCTTCAAAAATCTTCTCTGAAATGGCTGAAATGATTGAGGCGAAACCTTACACATATGACCACCTATCCATGAGGAACAAGAGTCACACATATGACATCATAGGTCACATGGTTTGGCAGCCATATTGGAAAAACCGATAAAAATATACCACTCAAACAAAGTCCTGCAAGGGTTTGCAATCTCTGATTGTTCTTCTTCTTGTTTATTTATTTGGCATGGGGGCGGTGTACTTTGAATGTGCTTCAACTACTTCTCAGTTTTCTTTCGTTATCAGTCAGCACTTTACCCAATGTCTTACATGTTCCTTTTGGATATCTATCTGAATGTGGAGATTTTACAAAAGCCATCTTCTTCAGTTAAGCCATATTCTTCAGCTCAACGGGACCAGACGGCATCAGTTCACGTGTCCTAAAATCCTGCTCTGCTAATCTTTCACATCCTCTCTCTGCCCTTTTCTCCCTGTCGGTTGCCCCAGGTCATCTTCCATCTGCTTGGAAATCAGCCAACGTCACTGCATTACATAAAAAGTCACAAAAACTGATCCTTTTAACTACAAACTAGAGACAGGTTATTTCCAATCATCATCAAGGTGATGAAATTCTTCCTTTCCCCAAAACGGAATATCAGATCACCAATTTGGTTTCAGACCAGGTCATTCTACCTTGGACATGCTGCTTCTATTCACCAAACAATGGATGGAGGCTCTCAATGTCAGACATGAGATCAGGGCCGTCTCTCTGGACATATCTTGTGTGTTTGATAGTCTGGCAGCGTGCCCGACTCTCCAAACTCAGCCGATGACATCCAAGGCCGACTTACTGACTTCTTCTACTCTCGTAGCCAACGTGTGGCTCTCAACAGAATCTTTTCATCTCCGCTCTCTGTCAAGGCCACAGTGCCCCAAAGCAGTGTTCTGGGCCCAGTCCTATTCCTGATCTTCATAAATGATCTCTCTCACTCTCTAGAAAATCCTCTTTATCTCTTTGATGATGACTCCACCCTCTGTCATGACACCCCTCATCCTTCAGACAGGTAGGCTGCAGCCTCTTCCCTCCCTTCATAACTTGAGAAAAAAAAATCACAAAATTTTCACACACTTGGAAAATATATTTAATTCCTAACGAATCTCAATTCACTATCTCTCTCTGTAAGGACCATCTGGCAACCCTTTCTCTTCCCCCCCTCCCCCCATCCACTTTCTTAACAATGCTCTTCATGAAGTTCAGTCATTAAAACTCCTAGATCTCACTATCAGCCACGATCTTTCTTGGGCAAACCACATTTCAACGTTGGCCTCCATAGCCAGCCACTGACTGGGCATCCCCCGTCGCACAAAGTGCTTCCTTGGTACAGCTAAACTATCCACCAACAAAGCCTTCTCCGCAGCTTGATGGAGTACTACTATCTCCTCTCTGCTGGCTCCCCTGCCTTACATCTTGTTCAGCTTGACGCTGTGGAAACCAAGGTCTTCATGATTATTGCAATCTCCCAACATGAAGCTGTCTATGGGTCTATCACTTCGCCATTGCAAACAGGTTGGTGGTCTCTCCGTCTTCTACTGCCTCCTTTTTGGACTTGCACACTCTGTTCTTTCCATGCTTTGTCCCCCACAGGTTTCTGCATGGCTTACACGGTCCAACATCAACCCCCTTCCTAGTGAAACTACCTAAATCCAGGATCACTGCTCACCTCCACTCATTCGTTTCTCTTTTTTCCACACCTGCGGAACCAACTTCTACATTGTCTTCAATCTCATTCTTCCCTCCAGGTCTTCAGGACATGTGTTCACCACCATGTCATATCATCCCCAATCCAAAATCATGATCTTTTCTACCCTCATTAACCACCCCTACCACCCCCCCCCCAACCGCACCCTGATTCATCATCCTTCTAAATTTCCAATTTTCTCTCCTGATAATTCCCTTTTATAGCAATCATGTCCAACCTATGTATTCTCTCCTGCCCCAATCCCCCCATTCATCCCTACACCCGTTGCTTGTCCGGGTGTGCCTTGTTCATGGCCTTCAACTCTGCTGTTGTTGTTTTCTCCCTCTCTCAAGTGTTCCTTTTGTTCTGATCCATTCAGTGTACTAATGCTAGCTGTTCCACGAATCTCTACTAATATATATATATATATATATATATATATATATATATATATATATATATATATGTTTATTTTTTTTAATTTACTTTTATTTTTTAAATAGAAGAAGAAGTCGCTTCAACCAAAAAGTAAAAACTAGATCGATTCCACCAATTTGAGCAAAAAAGCGAGAACAGACCCGGTCTCAGGCAGCGTTTCGCCGGCTTCGCAGCTGGCTTCATCAGGCACAATAGACCGATTAAACAAAATAGAGGTGTGTGTGTGTGTGCGTGCATGCGTGCGTCTGTGTCACTGTGTGTGTTTGTGTGTGTCTCTCTGTGTGTCTGTGTCTCATACTCACTCCTGGAACTGCCTCTCTCTCCTCAAAGGTAAAACCCAGAAAATTCAATTTTCCCACCTGCTTTAACTCCCCGATTGCCCTATCCCTCATATCCACATCCTCCTTCCCTCTGCCGTACCCACTGTTACCACTGGTTTTCTAACATTTGTCATCGGTCCACTATTTTCCACAATTTCCTGCCATGTAAACCATTGCATCCCAAAATCTGTCAGAGTCTGAAATCAGAACCAAATCATCTGCAAACAACGTATCCCAAAGCAACCCTGTTTATTCTCCATCACTAAATACAGACATCACCACCACAAACTGAAAACGATTAAGAGCTGATGTTTGAGTAACCATTCTTATTTTCTCTTTATCTCTTCGCCTCCCATACATCATCTCAACTATCCTTACCAGTCTTTCCGGTACCCCGTTCTTCCTCAGACACCAATACACCACCTCCTTTGTCACCCTATCACATGCTTCATCCTATCCCAAAAGCTCCACAACATACATTGTCATTCCCTTTCAAAAACTTATCCTGTCTCTGCTTATCTGTTGTTCTGTTGTTGTCTTCCTGTCATAAACCTTACCTGTCAATCCGAATTACAAACAATTTTTCAAAAGCGGCAGACGAGTGCAGTCTCACCATGATTGATATTAAGAAAACAGAAACTCTACACCAAACAGCACCCAGTATGTCAATTACTCAAATACTACTATTAATAACAATGGCACAGATTTACATGCTGTATTTACAGAGGTGTGTGTGAGACAACTCCAACACAACACTGACTGATCAACACAATGAAACCAGATTCAAGAAAACAAGCAAAGAGGGTTTGGAGAGCCGAAGGTCGATTTTTGGCTAATTATGGTATCCTGCCGCAAAGCACACAGGGTAATCATACCATCTTCACCATTGGACACAACAAAACGTGGATTTAATATTGAAGGCAGGTTAACGAACTCAATAAATTTTTGCAACGACATCATCACTGCATAACGAACAGCAGAGGGGGATACCAAATCATGAACAACAGTGAAGCAAATGCCTTAAACACAAACAATGAGCGGATATTCATTAAAAAAAATAAACTCAGGTGGTCTGGCCATGCAATACGTGCAGGAAAAGACAGATTACCGAAGAAGATGTTGCACAGAAGCGAAAAATGATCAAAAAGTAAGAGGTGGTCCGAAGAAAAGGAACAAAGACACCATCAAAAACAACCTCGCTCTGTTCAAGATGACAACAAAGAATGGGAAGACCAGGCAGCTTTCAGAACATGACACACTGTGATCAAAAGTGGAGTGGAAAATAGTTGGTTTCCATTAGCGGTGATATTATGACGTCAACTTTTTTTCGGAGATCGGAGATGGTTACGGAGATGGTTACGGAGGTTACGGAGGTTACAAAATCGGAGATGGTTACTGCCTGCGCATGGGCTTTCTGCATATACATGGGAAGTTTCACGAAGATCCGATGAAAACTCTGGATTGTGAAACAAAAAATGTCAAAAAATAGGAATGACGTCATAAAAATTGATATGATGTCATAGTGATGTATCATATGTGCGGTAATTAATCTCTGCTCATGCCCTGTTCGATTCCCGCAAACAGAATTCAAAAAGCTTGCCTAGTTTGAGATAATTTTTTCGGCGATTTCCATTCGCGGAGATATTTTGACGTCATAACTTTTTTCTAGGAGGAATATTCAAAATCGGAGATGGTTACTGTCTGCGCAGGGTATTTTTACATATGTATGCCAAGTTTCAGGAAGTTTCGATGAAAAATGTAGGCTGTGAAACAAAAAACAAAAAATGTCAAAAAATAGGAATGACGTCATAAAAATTGATATGATGTCATAGTGATGTATCATATGTGCGGTAATTAATCTCTGCTCATGCCCTGTTCGATTCCCGCAAACAGAATTCAAAAAGCTTGCCGAGTTCGAGATAATTTTTTTTGGCGATTTCCATTAGCGGAGATATTTTTACATCATAACTTTTTTTCTAGGAGGAATTTTCAAAATCGGAGATGGTTACTGTCTGCGCAGGGTATTTTTACATATGTATGCCAAGTTTCAGGAAGTTTCGATGAAAACTGTAGGCTGTGAAACAAAAAACAAAAAATGTCAAAAAACAGGAATGACATCATAAAAATTGATATGACGTCATAGTGATGTATCATGTGTGCGGTAATGAATCTCTGCTAATGCCCTGTTCGATTCCCATAAACAGAATTTAAAAAGCTTGCATAGTTTCGGAGATTTTTTTTTAGGAGATTTCCATTAGCGGAGATATTTTGACGTCATAACTTTTTTTCCTGGAGGAATTTTCAAATCGGAGATGGTTACTGTCTGCGCAGGGAATTTTTACATATATATGGCAAGTGTCAGGAAGTTTCGATGAAAACTGTAAGCTGTGAAACAAAAAAGTCCACAAGAACAACAACGTGAGTAAGACTTAGAGATCCTCCATGAGGATCTAAAAACCTCCCTAATCAAGATCAGCAAAATTCAGTCTTCAATGTTCATAGTGCAGAAAGACCTGCCATTTCGAGGAGGGCTCTAAATTCACCAGAGAACACAACATGTCGAAGCAAAGTCTGCAATCTTAGAAATTGAAGGACACCTACGATTGTAGTTGTTATTATTATCATGACAAGTGGAGTGCCCGCCCTACAGGCGATCTCGATTTCTCCCGAAAATAAAAACAACCCAAGTTACACATATGAAGCAAAAACATGTGCACTGCTAATGTGCATATATAATACATCGTGGTTATATAGCTCGGATAAATCTACTTGCAACCAGCCCCTTTCTTCCCAAAGGACGAAAGTGCCAAGATGGCGAAGATGTCTTTTCGTCAAAATTTCATGGAATTAAACAAAATTTGCACAGGCACAACTTCAGAGTGCTCTATTTAATTCCTGAAAGTTTCAGCTTCCTAGGTCAAATCATCTCATAGGAGTAGGTGAAACATACAACATACATACGACATACTTTTGCTCCATTACATGTCGATTTTGTTCCAAGCAAGTACTCACCCGGCCACGACAATAAAAAGGTCAAGGCGGTTCCAGGTGTCACCCAGGTAGCAGCGCTTCCCAAATACGCCCAGCGCCACCATCTTGATAACCATTTCCACCGCAAAGAAGGCGAATATGAAATCATCAAAACCCTGTGCATGGAGGTATGCATTGTCAGGAGTACTGCTGTATTCAAACAAAATGAACATTCACAAACCATATCCATACATACATTTATATATATATATATATACATTTATATATATATATATATATATATATATATATATATATATATATATATATATATATATATATATATATATATATATACACACTTCAAATGAACCCAAACCTCAGGGAAAATAAAAAAAATATTTCAGACAAAAATATTGAATCCAGGCAGTGTGGAGGCAACATACCGCTGCCTTGATTGATCACAATTTTTTTCATTTGCTCTTAAGAAATATATTTCCTCCCGTTTTGAGCCCTTGAAACCGGCACAATAATAAAATGCTTCCCTTTTCAATATTTTTTTATATCATGGTATTTTTCCCACAGGGTTCTGCACGTTGTTAATAATTATTGATTAGCGTGTGTCTGACTTCAAAAAAATGTTAATATTGGAGCCTGATTGGTGGGACTTTCAATAGTGAAGAGGATGGAAATGATCGGGAAACCGAACTCCAGTCTGGTCTTGAACAGCTGTTCATCAATGCGGTGAAAGTGATGAGGCTTGAGACCAGCCTCAATCATGAAGATCCTTCAAGCCTGCAATATTTCACTGCAAGAGATTTAACTGTTGTGTCATCATCTGCAAGCAGTTTAAGTGAGCAAGCGAATTATTATTCCCTCCCATCCTTGCTATAACTTCAAATTGATCATCTTTTTCTTTTTACTTCAAAAAAACACAAGGTTGAAGATAACTTAGTAAAAATAGGAATCCTTCAAAAAGTCGAAAAAGAAATTCTCCCAAGAACACAAAACTGCCCCAAGTACCATTCAAGTGCAGAGCTAATCCAATACAAAACAGGGACTTGCACAGAAGGAGGCTTTAAGAAGAAAAAAACATGTTCCATTGAGAGAGCAAAGATGATTGTGGAAAGTAGATGTCATTTGACGAAAGGATAGCTGGAAGGAAATTGTGAGATCCCCAAGGTGTAAGAACTTGCCATTTTGCAGAAAGTAATTTTGTTTCCCTTTGTCACAATGTAATTGTTGCCATTTTCTGGACGAAAAATAAAAAAAATAAAAAGAGGCCAATAATGGAGATTGATTACAATGCTTAAAGCAGACTTATCTGGTCAATATGAGCACGTAATTACAGATGGCCTGGACGATTAAATTGACAATTGCAATCACCAAGGGTCCAGACAGAAGTGCTGCATTAGCATAGCATTAGCATTGCGCTCGTAATGGTTTGGTGACTACAGTGCACATTTAAAAGTTTCTCGTGAACTGATGGACTGAAGTAGAGCATGAAGTTTCTTTCTTTACCAGCAATGGCGACCTATAAGGGGTGTTCAAAATTTTTTATACAAAACGATAGGCGACTCATGACAAGGAAAATGGCCACACCATTGTGTTGACAGAGTAGAGGATTCTAAACCAGTTGCCTTGACATAAACCTTTTGAACCCTGAGCTCCATGGACGTTTGGCTCCCCCACCCTGGGCTTCCGAAAGAAAAATTCAGCCGATCGCTGATTATGGAGGTTTGAATAGTGGCCGGTAAACTGGCCACTTGGGTGCATGGAGGTTTGAATAGTGGCCGGTAAATGGCCGCTCGGGTACCAAGGGTTAATCATACAGATGTAAAAAATTTGTGGCATCTTTGGAAAGAGTAAACCTGTGGACTGGTATCATAACCACGTAGATCCTTCCTCTAAATTAGTTGGGGATGGGTGTTCCAATGTTATCGGAATTTAAAAGGAAAGTAACGTCACGTTGATAAAACCGAGGATAGAAGGAAAATCTTTCGTGGAAATAGGACTTTCGGTTCTGGGTTTGAAGCAACAGCAGCTTCTCTTCAGGGTCTCCGCTGACTTTCTCAAAGTTAAGTTTCCGGTCGTTATTTGTCTCGTTTTAACTGTTTATTTTCTCACCGACATGTTTGCTGCGTGTTCCTAGTTCGGTTTTGTTTCAAAAATCATGCTATTTTGTGAGTTTTCGTCGACTTTATCTTATCGGGCTCCTTGAGGCCTACCCATCCTTCCCATCTTGGTGTACGATGATTTTATTTGTATTCCCTCCCTATAACCATCAATTCCTATTTTCCCCACTTTCCCACCCCCCCCTGTCTTTCCCTCCCAATTACATACCCTGTTTCTTGTCTGAAAAAATTTTAAAATAACAAAAAAAAAACCCTTTCTCCCTGCATACCCACAAGTACTGATTCTGATTCTTCTTCCTCCTCCTTTTGCCGGCACACCATCTTGCTTCTATTTGAGCTAACCCACTCTCACCATTACCTTCACAATTTCCTCCTACAACCCTCCATTCTCCAATCTCATGTAATTCTTCAAAAATCCATCAAAAAGAATAACAATTTCCCTTGTATCCTTCCAAACTATACACCTCCTGAAACCACATCTATATATATATATATATATATATATATATATATATATATATATATATCTCTCTCTCTCTCTCTCTCTCTCTCTCTCTCTCTCTCTCTCTCTCTCTCTCTCTCTCTCTCTCTCTCTCTCTCTCTCTCTCTCTCTCTCTCTCTCTCTCTCTCTCTCTCTCTCTCTCTCTCTCTCTCTCTCTCTCTCTCTCTCTCTCTCTCTCTCTCTTTCTCTTCATTGATCCATCAGCTTCACTCTGCGTTTACCATTCCAAATTCACCACACACCTCGACAATTTTACTTCAACTTTTCCTTTTCCGAATCTTACGCAATCCTTATTTTTTTTTTGAAAAATAGAAATAAATAAATTCACTTTTACCTATACACCTCCCGTAACCACGTGATCAGTTTCCACCCTCTGCGGTTACAGATCCAAACTCACCATTCACCTCACAATCTTTTCTTCAACCTTTCCTTCACCGAATCTTGTGCAACCTCTGTCAATAATAATAATAATAATAATAACAATAACAATAATACTCATAATAATAAAAACTATCTCTTATAATGCTTTATCTTCCTGTTTTACACGTGTGGGTCTCATTACTGTTTCATAATTCACGACTCTTCTTCTGTTTCAACAGACTGCTGTCAATTCGACCTTTCTTTCATACCTTGTCTAAAAAATCCAACTGTTCCAGCGTTTCTTCTCTCCATTCTCTTAATTTGCCTTTATTGCATCCCTCAAGTAATATCTTTAGTCGTATTTCTGAACCCAAACTTTAAAAACACCCCAGTTTGCTATGAATGTTCGCTTTCCTTCAATTGTAATTTTTTTTCCAACTTCAATGCCAATTCACCCCTCTCACCCCTCCCTCTCAAAGCAACCATCACACCTTTCCCCATCCAAGCTTCCCTCTCACCTTTCTCAAAAACTCCCCCCTCACCTTTTCTCCCTCAACTCTCCACACTCACCCTTCTCCCACCATTCACCCCCTCACTCATCCTTCTCAAAGTTGCCTTCCCTCTCATCCACAAAGCTGCCTCCTTCCCCTGCCCTCTGTCCTCCATCTCATCACTCTACGTCCTCAAATCCTCAACTGCCTTCTGCTCCCTCTCTTCTTACTCCCCACTCTACCTCAACCTCAACCACTCTACCTCAACCTCTTACACAACTCCACACTCTACCTCAACCCTCAACTGTGATGCTCACAGAGCCTTTTCTCCTCCTCATCCAGCTCCCTCCCCAAACTCTTCTGCAACCCCCCCCCCCCCCCACACTCTTTCAATCACTCTCCTTACCTCCCTCCCCCTCCTCCCTTGTTCTAGCCTCCCCCTCCCCTCCCCTCCCCTCCCCTCCCCTCCCCTGCACCCAAACCCTCCTCCCCTCCCTCTTCATTAACAGTGTGGACCTCAAATATCCGGAGCCATCGCACAAAATGGACAAATCTTTCCATACAGGTTGCTGCTAACAAACCAGACATAATCAGCCTCACAGAAACTTTCCTCCCTCAAGACGTGTCTGATTCCCTAGTATTTCTCCCTGATTACTCCCTCTTCTGGTATGACAGATCTCAGCCTCGTCCTGGTGGAGGAGTTGCTCTCTTCATCAAAGACTCTATTCCTCACTCTCTATGCACTGCCCTCACTCCCCCACACCCTCAGGAATACGTCTGGCTACGGCTTGCCCTCCACACCCACCTCATGTTTCCATGTGTGCTGTATCGTCCACCAAACAGTGATGACTCCATCTGCACCTCACTATCCGAAAAAATGGACCAACTTCTGTCCTCTCATCCAAACTCTCTCTTCCTCATATGTGGTGACTTCAATTGCCATCATGCGAGTTGGCTGGGTGGGTACCTCTCTCATCTGCCATGGCACTTCAGCAAAAGACTTCTGCGACTCATTGGGACTGACTCAATCGGTCAACTTCCCGACCCGGATCTCAACCAACGGTGCTCCATCTTTTCTGAATCTGATTTTGACAAATTTCCATGAAAATATCTGCTGTTCTTCCTTCGCTCCAATCGGTTCTTCTGGCCACGTGCTTGTCAAAGTGGACATCTCTCTGGCTGTTATTAGAGAACCACCTCAGCACCGTAAAGTCTGGCATTTCACTCAGGCCGTCTGGCAGGGTCTAGAAGCAGCCATCAAACTTCTAGACTGGCCTCCCATCCCTACTTTCTCCAACATCAACTCATCATGTGAATTCTTTTACAGATTTATCCCCTCTCGTCTTCAGTTGTCCTTCCCTTCCTCCCACCCATGGTTCCTTGCTTGTGGCGAGGCAGTTGTCCTGAAACAACTTGCCTTTGCTTCATGGAAAGCAAACCCAACTGAGGGTAATCTCAGTTCTTTCCACAAAGCTCGGAACAAGTGTGTATCTACCCTCAGGAGAGCCAGAAAACAACATCTTTCTAATCTCAAGTCTGAACTCTCAAACCTCTCTTCCTCCCCCAACTCCTGGTGGCGACGAATCAAATCTGTTTCTGGTGTATGTTCCCCCTCCATCCCCTTCCTTACTTCAAATGGCCACACTGCTGATACCACACGTGAAAAGGCTGAACGCCAAACTCGATGTTGGCATTTAAATCTTGTGTCCGAAACCCATCGCTTTCTGGACCCACCTTACCCAGTCACACCCAACTGTCCCTGGACTCTGTGTCCTTTTCTTCTGACAAAGTGGAGAGTTTGCTGTCAAACCTCAATTCAGCTTCCTCAACCGGTCCAGCCGGCATCAGCCCACGTGTCCTAAAAACCTGCTCCTCTGCTCTTGCGCACCCTCTATCTGTTCTATTCACCCTCTCATTTGCTCAAGGTCATCTGCCATCTGCTTGGAAATCAGCAAACATTACTGCCCTGCACAAAAAGGTACAAAAACAGATCCCTGCAACTACAGACTAATCAGCCTTCTCCCAATCATCAGCAAGGTTATGGAATCCATCATCGCTTCAGACATTACATCCTTCCTCTTCTCCAATGGCCTGATTTTCGATTATCAATTTGGTTTCAGACCAGGTCACTCTACCCTGAATATGCTGCTTCTGCTCTCCCAACAATGGATGGAGGTACTCAATGCCAGACATGAAATCAGAGCCATATCGCAAGACATATTGTGTGCTTTTGACACAGTCTGGCACCCTGCCCTGCTCACCAAACTCTCTTCCTATGGTATCCAAGGCCATCTCCACTCATGGCTGGCAGACTTCCTCTCCTGTTGCAGTCAACGTGTGGCCCGAAATGGAGTTCTTTCATCCCCTCTTCCTGTCCAGGCTGGAGTTCCTCAAGGTAGTGTTCTGGGCCCTGTTCTTTTACTGGTTTTCATCAATGATCTCTCTGACTCTCTGGAAAATCTTCTTTATCTCTTTGCTGATGACTCCACTCACTGTTGTACTATCTGTCATCCTTTGTACTCGCAAGCCGCAGCTCCTTCAATCTCTGCAGATCTGGATAAAATCACAAACTGGTCAAACACGTGGAACATGTCTTTCAATCCTGACAAATCTCACACTCTATGTCCCTCCGAAAGGACCGTTTAGAACCTCCCCCCCCCCCACTCCCTACCACCATCTACTTTCTCAACAATCTGCTGGAAGAAGTCCTTTCATTCAAGTTTCTGGGTCTCACGATCTGCAATAATCTTTCCTGGGAAAGCCATATTTCCAAGTTGGCCTCCAAAGACAGTGGCCGACTGGGAATCCTCCATCGTGCAAAGTCCTTCCTCGGCCAACCTGACCTCCTGACCACATGTAAAACTTTCGTCCGCAGCCTGATGTAGTACTGCTCTCCCCTCTGGGCTCATGATCCTGCCTCTCACCTTTCTTGGCTTCACCTTATGGAAACCAAGGCATTGAGGATCATTGGTATCTCCCGCAATGAGGCTGAGTCTTTGGGCCTCTCACGCTCTTACCGCAGGCAGGTTGGTGGTCTTTCTGTCTTCTACCATCTCCTCTCCGGTCTCACCCCCACCCCCCCTTTCTGCTCTGTCTGGAATATGTTCCCACCATATTTCCGCAGGGCACTCAAAGTCTGCCAACAACCCCCTTTTGGTAAAACTACCTAAATCACGAATCACTGCTCACCTTCACTCTTTCATTCCTCTTTTTTCCCGCCTTTGGAATAAACTCCCTCACTGTTCAATCGCATTCTTCCCTCTGGGCCTTCAAAACAGATGTTCACCACCACCTCTTATCTTCCCCCATCCAAAACCTCGATCTTTTCTACCCCCGTTAACCACCCCAAACCCACCTCCTTCAAATTCCCTGCATTCCTTCCTGAAAGTCCCTCTAATGTCCATCTTGTATCCCCCATGTTCCCTGCCCCATCCCTCTCCCTTCCACAGATGTCCGAAAGTCTCTCTTTCCCACTGTTTTGTCCTTCCCTCTCCCACCCCTCTTGTCTCATGCCCCCTTGTTGTGCGTTGTGTGTTAGCTCTCATACGAGCCTCGACAATGTCTACAAAAAAAATCTTATCGTGGTTTTCATCTCGGGATCTTCAAGATTTTAAGGTCCATCAACTACTGCTGACAGATGGAACACCCATCTTCACGTCGGTCCGATCCGAGGGACGAAACACACATTGGTAAATCACCCTACCTGTGAAACACCAGGATGACAGTTTATAAGTGGATCAAGATTCCAATCCTGCGTAAACAGCTTCGAGGTGAGTGTGCGTACGCCTCTGAGCCACCCTGCCAGCCCACGGTGTCATTGATACTCAGTTTTATTTAAGGCGTTCTACTGTTAAATATTCAATGGAGTCATTTGTTCCAAACATTTATCAATGTTGTTGAAAACTTCTTTATCACTAATCCCACAATGATTGTTTGCACCATTTCAAGGTCAATCCTCATATCCCATTACCTTGGTTCAGAGAAAGGACAAAACCTTCCTGTAATTTGAGACCATCAGTAGTATATCTCTGAATTGGGGCACCACCGATAACTGTAAATGCAAGGAACTAATATTTATTTTTAAACTCGGAACAATAGCACCCAATGGGTCAACAAACGTTTGTTTGAAATATATTTGGTTTTCTTATCCCAAATCGTTTCCTTCTTATTTTACAATTTTCTGCCCTTTCTCTCGTTTCTTCATTCATTCATATTTATCCATTCATTTGCTCGATGATTCTACATCAGCATCTCAATGCTATAAGTCATTTTCTTTGTTTTGCAGACTCATTATTTCCTCTTCTCCCCCACATTATTTTCTCGATGCAAACTACATGTGACGATTGATGGTAACCCCACCCAAGATGTTGCGCCTTCGACCTCTGACAATCATTCATGTCACCCATCGATTGCTCTAATACTGCTTCCTGAACCCCAGATAGATGTTTCACACCTCTCATTGACTTCTTATACTTGCTTCCATCATCTCTCCCCTCCATTGGAGTCCTCCGATTGACTTCACACTTTTGTTCCAAGGAAAAGTAATACACAATACATCCATCAGCTTCACAATGTTTCTCATGGCGATAAACTTACGCTTTCTCAGTTATACCACTTAATGTTGAACGCAGCAATGAGGTCACCTCTTGATCTCTTGATTTCCTTATGTGAGGATACAATTTCCAGCTGTTGGAGTCTTTCCTCAAGCATCTCATCTTGATTTGCAATCTGTGTAGTTGTTGCTTGTCGCTTTTCCCAGCTTTCTTCTCTTTGGCTTCCCAGCTCTGAATGTGCTTGATATAATGAGCTCGCCAGAAATGGTACACATATCTCCATTGTTTAGAGATTTTGGAGGCGCTTATTGTCTATATTCCTGAAGGGTGTGGTGAGCTATAAGGGCTATCTGTCGCTGAGTGATATATGCAATGTAGGTGTTAATACAATGCAGGAAAATATGATATGGTGCACAGGCAACAGGTGTGATTGGCCAAAGTAAACGTTTCGTTGTACACCCATGGATAAGCAAAACACCAGGCTTTTGCAGGAAATATGAAACAGATGAACGTATTTGTTGACGGGCAGAAATTTTCTTAATCCAAAGAAGCCTTGATGCAATTTTATGGAAATAACACTGTCAGTTGCTCATACTGTGGAGATGAATTACTAACAATGATTTCAGTGAAAAATTGCCAAATCGGTGTCCTTTCACAAGCCATGAGCAAAGCCAAGCTGAGTGAGATAGGTTTGTGTGGTGATGGTATTTATAAGAAATGAGTTTTATAATGGGAATATATATATATATATAAAAAAGAAAAGAAAAGAAAAGAAAAGAAAAGAAAAGAAAAGAAAAGAAAAGAAAAGAAAAGAAAAGAAAAGAAAAGAAAAGAAAAGAAAAGAAAAGAAAAGAGAGAGAGAGAGAGAGAGAGAGAGAGAGAGAGAGAGAGAGAGAGAGAGAGAGAGAGAGAGAGAGAGAGAGAGAGAGAGAGAGAGAGAGAGAGAGAGAGAGAGAGAGAGAGAGAGAGAGAGAGAGAGAGAGAGAGAGAGAGAGAGAGAGAATTTGTTGTTGGTTGTCATCTCTACATGCAGATTTCAGAAGGTGCAACAGATCGTTCTCCCAGGTATCGAAGTATCCACCTCCATTTTGGTAAAGGATCATGATTCATGGACCAAGGTGTGAAGTTTTCTTGTTCTCAAAGTTTTGTTCCGAGGGATTTTTGAGGATCATCACTCAGTCCCAGACAGCTTCCAACTGCAGTTCCTTTGAAGTCATGTTCCCAGGAATGTTTTTTTTTTTTAAAGGCCCGGTCACACCTTGACGTTTTAGCCAACGTATGCCGATTTTTGAATTTTTTTTCTAAAACGCTGGCACACATTGAATACGTTATGGGTAAGTTTTGATAACATTGAGAGCACGCTGAAAAACACTGCCATACGTCGTTGTACATTGGCTTTAAACGTTTTACTTTTTGGTTGTCCTCAAATTTTTTCATGCTTGAAATTTCACGACGTATGCCGGCGTATGACTCACACGTTCCGCTACGCTGGCCACAAGTTGTATGCACGGTCTGCGATCGTTGACAGACGTCAACACATGCTACTTGTAAGTTAATCATAAGTTGAGACACGCCGAGGTAATGTTTAGCGTACCCCAAACTTATTTCTAACCTATGATTAACGTGTTGTTGGCACGTTACGCGATCGTCGCCACACATCGATAGACGTTACTTTTAAGTTACTCATAGGCTGAAAGACGTCGGTATAATGGATAGTCCTTGCGTCAGCATCCACGGCCACGGCCAGGACACTTATTTGCAGCATTCTTCAAACTTTTCTTCGGCATGACGAGGATGTTCACACTTCGATGTCTAGCTTGGCTATGATTCCAATTGTCCATCGGCAGCGTCTATTTAAAATAGTCGAGTTTGAGCGTTTTAACACGTTCAGAAGAAACGCTTCAAATTTCAAAACCCCAGCGTCAAAAAACAAAGGCGAGTGACAGCAATTTAAATCGTTCATTTTAAACAATGAAACTAGCTGAGTGGTACCGTTTAAAAGTCGTTGAGTGTAAAAAAAATCCAATTGTTGAGCGCAAGTGTCTACTTTCAATAGTGGAGATGCAGCCATTTAAATCGTTGAGTTTATCATTTAAATCGTTAAATCGTTAAACGCAAGGACGATCCATCATAACCCACACCCTCCCCCTCACACTCACCTACTACTGCCAACATGAACAAACTACTACTAATACTAATACTGATACTGATCCTGATACTGATACTGTTACTGCTGACATGGACATCGACTCAAAAAGGACTTGAAAACACTGTTGGGTTCCCCTTTTATATTATGAGCAGCATTTTTATATACCAATTCCCAAAACCGCTGGGAACACGTCTTTATATGGCAGTTGTAAGCTAGAAACACGTTAATTCATTTTTTTTTGTCGACCGGAAGACGTCATTGGAATACGTCTACATACGTCGATGTGTGTTGGGACTACGTAAAGAATTGGTTCAAAGCACGTCAAACATAAGTTAGAAATAAGTTTCGCGTAAAAAAGACATTACCGCGACGTGTTTCGACTTATGAGTAGCTTATAAGTAGCGTTTGTGGACGTGTGTAAGCGTCCACATATCGTGTGTAAAACTTATCCCCATCGCATGCGGAACGTGTGTCATACGCCGAGTACGTCGTAAAATTTTGAACATGTTTAAAATTTCTTGACGTACTCTACTTACTACGACGTATGATAGCGTACTTTAGCGTTCTACTCACGTATACCAAACTTACTCATACCGTATTTGACGTGCCCCAACGTTTTAGACACATTTTTCCTAGGTCGGCATAAGCTGGCAAGATCGCCAAGATGTGACCGCGATGTTGACACTTCCATTTCTACGGCAGTTATGATTCGAATCGTTGTGCGGCAGCCTTTTAATAGGCTACTACGTCACGACATCGTCGTCGATGCGTGCAACGCGCTATGCCTAAGTTAGACTATCATTGGGCATAGGTTGTGTAGGCCAACAACAGGTTCAGCATTCGTTGGTATAAGTTATCTATAACACAACGAAACGTTCTGTGTCCGTTACCAATGCATTATACATAAGACCAAGTCGCTATGAATACGTCCGAATCTTTAAAAATAAAACATCAAAAGTTCAACGTAAGCCAGCGTTTTACATACATTTTAATACGTTGCCATCGCTGGCTAAAACGTCAAGGTGTGACCGGGCCTTAAGATTCATGGAACGTTCTTCTTTTCTTTATCAATCCCGTTGCTGCAACTATCACTGGTACAATTTCGGTGCTATTCAGCTTTCAAGATCTTTTGACTTCATTTTTTAGATCCTAATAGTTGGTCATTTTCTTGATTTCTGGGTTGCTTCGGCCAAACTCACTGGGTACTGACCTCAATTAGCAATGCCTTCTTTTCCTTTTTGGATCCGAGTACTATGTCTGGTTCGTTGTGCTTTTTTTCTATTTTCATGCTCGATGGGATCATGACTTCATACGTGAGCCTTACTTCCTTGTTTTCAATTATTGCTTTTGGTTAATGTTTTCATGAGTTTTCTGGAACTTAGATATTGAGACTTTTGCAGATGTGCTCGGGGATTACTCAACATACCTTGTTGTGCTTTTGTGTATACAGTTGCTCTGACATGAGTTTTTTTTACATCCAAATAAGAGGTGGTTCATACTTTGTGCTTCGACCTTGCAGAATCTAAACTTGCCCGATTGACTATGTCCCGCCATTTCCTTAAAGCCATTGGTGTGGTGACCCTGGTGTTTGGAATTTATGATTCGTTCTCCATCCCCAGTAAAGCTGACCTCTTCTTAACCATTCCAAAGGGCCTTCTTTGTCTATTCCCAATCTGTCCAACTTTTTTTCATACACTTACCTCCCTGATCTTTTGTCATTCTCCCAGTTGTTGCTGTGCAGTATATCTGTTGACATTTCCTTTTATATTTTTCTTTTGCCTTTTTTGCAGTCGTTGAGGCTGTATTCATTGTTGTTTTGGTTTCATGTGTGACATCCTCTATTCGCACCTGTTTTGGGAAATTCATTGCAACGTTGGTTAGAAATACCTTTCCTGACCAACTCCCTTTGTGTTTGCATCCAAATTTGATTCAGTAGTCTGTTGAACTTTTCACGTATAGTACTCAGCCAATCCGAGAGTTGTTATTATGTGCACTGGTTTGGGTTCCATCAGGCCGCTACCTCCTTGTCTTGGCAGATACATTCTCTCGCCACATTGATTTTTGTGGAACATTTTGTGGATGCCAAGGAGTTTCCTTGTTTTAACATCTAGTTTATTGATTTCTGCTTGTGGCCAGTTTACTTTTCCGCAACTGTATTGGAACACTGGTACTGCAAGTTGGTTTATGGCTTTGATTTTATTTCTTGGGAAGAGGTATGTTTTCAGTATCTGCTTCATTCTATGCAGGTTTTTTATTATCTCATATGCAGCCTTGTGGCTGCTGGATGCATCATTCCTGGGAGTATGGCTGTGCCACTGATACCACAGTGCTCCCTATCTCCAGTAAGATGGTACTCATTTTGCTGATCTCAGAAGGATGACAGGCTGAGTCAACCCACCTGGTGTTATTTAACGCCATGACAGGAGTTTGAACTCAAGACCTTAACATATTAAGCTCAGCCACCGTAACCGTTAAGCCAACACCAGACTTTTATACGCAGGTATTCCTTGCCAATTGCTTTGTGCACGTGTGAGTGTGAGTGTGAATCCTCACCTGAAGGATCTCACAGCGTCGAGAAGTACAGGTGATATCCTCGCAGGGTCGAAACATTCCAAGTGTGACGCAGTTCAGTAGAATGACCAACATACTGAGACGTTCAAACCATGTGTCACATGGTCAAGGAAGCAATTTCAAATGCTAGAGGGCATTGTGCTATTTTCATTGTGGAAAGTTTAGCATTGTATCTTAGAAACTAAACTTTAACTCAGATCTATAGCATTGTTCTCTTTGTCAATGTATGCAAATGGCACAACATTTTTGTGAAATTCATACGAAACCAACATCAAGAGCATGAGGAAACAGTGTCCTGTTATATTTTTCATAGCATTTCATATATACAGTATATATATTTTTCTATTTCACATTTGCCATCATTTGCTTCCATTTCTAAGGTATTTTCAAACCACTTACACACCAGCATACAGTTCCCGAATACTTCACCATTCTACGAGTATGTGCGCACAGTATCAGCGGCCATGCTGTATGGCAATTAGCATTTTCACAGGAACATGAGGTGGTGATGGCAAATGTGACAGCTCTTGATATGTGTGACATTACTACGTCATTGGAATGGAATGCAAGAAAGCAAGATGCATCTAAACTATCTACAAACTGTGATGCTCGCCACTAGTTGTGTGACAAAATGTCATTGTTATCAATGAGGAACTACGGAACAACATAAAACCTGTCGCCAAAAAAAGTTGTAACTGCGCTCATTCACAAAGTGCCATTTCAGCACCCAGTCTATGAAATCGCCCAGGATTTCAAGAATGACTAAGACTTCCAGAGCTCAGGGAAGTGAGGCCTACATATTCTATTTGTTTGAAGACACCGTGTGTGGTCAATTCATACTAGTCACCGTCATGCCCAAGGACATTGGACGAGCAGCATAGTCTCGACTGCAGAGGTAAGCTTCCGAGCCTGGTTTTGAATCCCGACCCAGCTATAAACTGTCATCCCAGTGTTTCACAGGCAGATTGATCCATCAATGTGTGTGTGTGTGTGTGTGTGTGTGTGTGTGTGTGTGTGTGTGTGTGTGTGTGTGTGTGTGTGTGTGTGTGTGTGCTGTTCTTGGATGAATGTTAAACTGGGTGTCCTTTTTGCTGGCATGAGTGGGCAAACATTAAAGATCCCACAGTGTCTTTTGTGATGAGTAAGTGATCTATTGCTGGCACCCTGAACAAATGACAAATTCCTGCTACAACTTTCAGAGCACTGCATCAGTGGTACTGCCATGCCGCTGCAAGAAGTGACGTTACCTGCAGTCTGTGCTGCATAAAAAAATGAAGAAGAAGAAGAAGAAGAAGGAGAAGGCCTGTGTACCCCTGAGAAGTATAGCGGGCTATACCACACGTCTTTTGACAAAGAGGGTTCCAAAATTTAGGTTTTCAATTAAAAATCTTATTCAACTCCCAATGAACAATGGCCAGTGTCAGCTTCAATGATTTCATTCAGATTCACCATTAACACCAAAAGTATAATTGACCTTGAAAGATTACTTTGGCACACTTAAAATTAATTTGGATCTGGATATGGGATAGCCCAATTTACTTCTCATGAGGGGCTCACTTGTTCTTCAAAGTTAATGGTTCGAACAGTTTCAAGCTGTGTTCCCATTAATAGTCATAAAGATAGCTCCACTTTATTGTTTTTTGCTATACAATTGCAGTCCCCTGTGGCATCGCTAACGATGTCATCAACACGAGGTAAAAGTCTGTAAATTGTATGTGTCCATGAAGGAAACTGCAAATTCATTGTGCTAAAAGGATTTTGTGTGCACATCTTATGAAGACCGATGACATGATAATACAAAACAAACCAGAGAGTTGGTGTCAAAGCCACCCAATGCTCGCCTGTTTATACATTTATCGTTTTTAAAAGACTAGTCTTGTCGAATAATATTTTTTATAAAGCATTGCAGTCAAGTCTGATCCAAATAATTTTAAAGCAATATATGTATCTGTATATTGTAATCAGTAAACTAGTACACATATTAAATGAATGGCAAGCGTCTAGTAGAAACAGGCGAGCATTGGGTGGCTGTGACACCATCTTAGGTTGAAATATAATTTTTTTTTTTTAATCATTTGTTAATTTCAACTTCACAACACCAATAATATACCCCAAAGGAACCACCATGCCAAATATCAGCATCTTAGTTCACATATTAAATGAATGGCAAGCTTCTAAAAAATAACTTGCACCAAAAACTTTAACGTTTATGTGCTACAAAAAAGTTAAGTTCAAAACAGGTCAAAAATTTTTCAAATTTGAAATTGCTTTTTAATTTCAACTGCACTACACCAATAGTATACCCCAAAGGAACCTCCATGCCAAATACCAGCATCCAAGTACACATATTAAATGAATGGCAAGCTTCTAAATAACTTGCACCAAAAACTTTAACATTTTCATGCTCACGCTGATGCTCACGCTCACGCTCACGCTCACGCCAGGGGCATCGCTATAGCTCTCTGTTCTTCCAACAGGCGAGCTAAAAATGTGTGCGTCTTCATATCATATCTTCCGACTCATTGACAAAAACAAAATAGAGGGCGGCGTCCAGGGATTGATGATGGTTCCCGGTGTAGCCAACTCATAATATGAGCCAATTGGTAGCACTTGAAGTTCTCCACACATGTTTTTTTTTCCGGCAGGAGAAAAATGAAATAATTGAACATTGGAAAAAAAGAATTGAAAATTAAATAATTGAATATGGGGGGGGGGGGATTGAAAAATTGAAAGAAAAGATCAAAATTATATGCAGTACTGAAATTGAAAATTGGGTGGTGGAGGGGGGGGGGATAATAATTGAAAATTAAACAATAAAAAAATCAAATAATGGAGAAATTATTCTTCAAAAAGCAAGACACCATGGGCACCAAGACAATACACTTCATGCATCCGTCTGAGATAAGCAATAAAAACACTCCTCGCTGTTTGTCCAAGTTCAAATTGAAATGGAACAAACAAACTGCACAAATGGTCAGATTGACAGTGCAATAGAGTATTGTGCTTTACAACAACATGAGACGACAGTTGGTCTCAAATCAACAGTTCCAAATCGGTTCAAAGCAGACACGGCTTGTTGACTGCGCCAGTTGGCCAAGCAATCATGGCAAGGAAACATTTAATTTTCCTTTCTCTCACGCTTCCACCTGACATTTGTTTACTGCCCACATGGCCATGTGCATTGCATCTAATTCATTTGTTGGTCAATGCATTTGTCCACCACCACCACCACCACCACCACCACCAGTTTTATCCACTCTGAGTACGAGCTCAGTTTTGTACATGGATTGGACGAACCCATTTCTCTTTTCAGTTTCAACTGCTTGGAAGTACAGTACAGTACAAGGCTATTCTTAAATTTATTGAACTCATGCAATCATTATATTTGTGGTTCAACTACAGCTGCTTACATAAAGCACAACGGGTACGTTGTGTGCTTTTAATGGATTTACAAGGACATTCTTTGACAATGGATGAATTATTATAGTATATGGGATTCCATCACAACATCATGAGGTATGTGCTCAGATGAGAACATCAAACAGATCAACCTGATTATTTCACCTCCACCAGGAAGTTTAGACCTTCTTCTTCCCATCATGCTTTATTATAAAGGATCCCTGCTGTTTTATAATATTTAACATGGTATCATTCGAAAGCTGATAATTAATTTACTTCGA
This sequence comes from Eptatretus burgeri, assembly GCF_056783735.1. NCBI lineage: Eukaryota > Metazoa > Chordata > Myxini > Myxiniformes > Myxinidae > Eptatretus > Eptatretus burgeri. The sequence goes on along the minus strand of NC_140966.1, from coordinate 97,578,551 downwards.
ACAAACAAGCTCAAATGAGCTAAGATCCTCGTCCTCTTCATGATGACGTCATAAAAAACGAATATGACGTCATTCTGATGTATCAGGTTTGCGATAAATTATCTGTGCTAATGCCTGGCTTGATTCCCGCAAACAAAATTCAAAAAGCTAGCCTAGTTTTGGAGATAATGGTATAGGCGATTTCCATTAGCAGTGATATTATGACGTCAACTTTTTTTCCAAGAGGAATTTTCAAAATCGGAGATGGTTACTGCCTCCACGTGGGCTTTCTGCATATACATGGCAAGTTTCACGAAGATCTGATGAAAACTCTGGGTTGTGAAACAAAAAATGTCAAAAAATAGGAATAACGTCACGAACATTGATATGACGTCATAGTGATGCACCATATGTGCGGTAATTCATCTCTGCTGATGCCCTGTTCGATTCCCGCAAACAAAATTCAAACAGCTAGCCTAGTTTCGGAGATAATGGTGTAGGCGATTTCCATTAGCGGTGATATTATGACGTCAACTTTTTTTCTCGGAAGATTTTCCAAAATCGGAGATGGTTACTGCCTGCGCGTGGGCTTTCTGCATATACATGGCAAGTTTCACGAAGATCTGATGAAAACTCTGGGTTGTGAAACAAAAAATGTCAAAAAATAGGAATAACGTCATGAAAATTGATATGACGTCATAGTGATGTATCATATGTGCGGTAATTCATCTCTGCTAATGCCCTGTTCGATTCCCGCAAACAGAATTCAAAAAGCTTGCCTAGTTTTGAAGATAATTTTTTAGGCGATTTCCATTAGCGGAGATATTTTGACGTCATAACTTTTTTTCTCGGAGGAATTTTCAAAATCGGAGATGGTTACTGTCTACGCAGGGTATTTTTGCATATATATATATATATATATATATATATATATATATATATATATATATATATATATGTCAAGTTTCAGGAAGTTTTGATGAAAACTGTAAGCCGTGAAACAAAAAAAGTCCACAAGAACAACAACGTGAGTAAGACTTAGCGATCCTCCACGAGGATGAAAAAATTGTGTCCGTTTAATCATGGAAATGCCTGTTATTTATGAAAGCCCGTCTTTCCCTGGAGGGAAGAGGAAGAAGTGGGATTTGGAGCTTATGGTACTGACTGGTTCCAAATGCACCATTTTTATTGTTCTACATTCTACAACAACAGGAACCCTTTGGAATAACGCGTGACTGACACGGAACAATCACACAAAATTATTTATGTATGTAGATCAAATCGATACAGGTTGTTAATATTCATCAAGTCAAATTAACACAGTGAAAGTTCATAATTGGAAAAAAAGCTGGACTTAACTAGTTGGTAAAGCCAACGTTTCAGCGAGAATCCACTCACCTTGGTCACATCTTTCCTGCATATCTTGTGGGATTGTGAGTTATTCAGGTGATCGTGACAGGTGGGAAGGTTGTTTGAAGGCTTGGAGTGGGCAGAGGATTGACGCCTCCATGTTGGGAGGCAGAGGTTGAGAACTTGGGGTTTGTGGGGGAGGGTGGGGGGAATTGAGGACTTGAAGTCACATTTTACATTGAAGACTTGAATAATTTGCCTATGTCCCTCCTCGTCATATAAATAATTTAGTCCATGTGGTTTTTGTATGCTTGTCTGTTACACTTTCGTTGGTGAAACCACTGCCGGGAAAAGCTCACCCAGCCAGGACCCCCCTGCCCCCCTCTTGGGCAGTGCATTACGTGGAAGTCATAGCAATGCAATGGCGGGATAAACCCTTCCCTGACCCACACAGATGGTTGCTGATGGAAGGTATGGCAGTTGCGCACTTCAGAGGACCCATCTTCCAGCACTGATTGATGGACGTTTAAAATCCCATGGTGTCTTTTGCAAAGAGGAAGTGATCTATCACCATCGTCCTGGCAAAATTTCTGTAACCTTCGGTCGATCATTCGGCCTGGTCAGCTATTTAGTGAGATACTTGGGTCAAACACATTCCCTGGTATACACACACACACACACACACACACACACACACACACACACACACACACACACACACACACACACACACACACACACACACACCTGTGAAGGTGAGGCATGTCCTCCAAACCACACTGGATTGTCCAGGAGGATTCCATTTCCCTTCCTGTACTTTTGATCTCGTGCCGCCGTCCCATGCTTCCACAGAAGACCTTGTGTGGTACATTTAGCTTGTAAAGAGGTGCGATCATCGAGCTGAGGAATCATGTCCACCGGTGAAGAAACAGCAACCGGAAGTATTCAACAAACTGCAATACTTCCAGCTTCTGCTGCTGTCTCTTGTCTATACTGTGAGGGTATTCCAGTGAGTTGACTGTCCTGCTGTCTCAAGGACTTGCTGGTCATTGAAAACAAGTATACAGCTCGAATGGCACTCGGTAGAGCTTATACTTCCACAAGGATGAACAGTTTACATTTTGTATCCCACTGATAGGCCGGATTTGGATTCGGACTTGAACCAAAATCGAATGGGCTTGTTCTTGTCACCGAACCAACTCATCCACCAAGTTTTGTCAAAATCCGTCCCCAATTTTTTTGAGAGATCTCGCAATTGTGAAGAATCACTTTTAAAATTCTCATATCTGGATCGGGATCTTCACCAACATCGAATAAATTCTTCCTTGTTACATCCCCAATCTGCCCACCAAGTTTTGGCTGAATCTATCAACAACTTTTTGAGAGGTCGTGCCCATATGTCGTTTTGATCCCGATCTCTCAATTGTGAAAAATCACTAAAAAAAATTATCGGATCCAGATCCGGATCCAGATCTTCACCAAAATCTTAACAGTTCTTCCTTGTTACATGCCCAACAAGTCCACCAAGTTTTTTCCGAATCCGTCCAAACAGGAGTGCTCACATTTCCTCCATCCACCTTTGGTGGTGGGAGGTAATAATATTTTAGTGAATTTCAAAATGGAATGAAGAACTGTTGGTCATAATTGGATTCTATTCCCCACTCAACATGCTTCTAACATTCAGTTACTATAATATTTTAAAAAAGAACTGTGGTTTAAATTGTGACGAATGAGGTCCTTTTCCCTGAGAAAGACATTTGCTCAGATAACGTTGTTTTAAAGTTTCCTATTTGATGGTAAAGGACGCTTCGTCCAACCTTGAAGTATTTTCAACACAACACAATCCCTCTACAAATCCACAAGATTCTCAAATTATGTGTAATGTTGAGAATGCCACAGAGTCCAGACTAAACAGAGACTTTTCAAAGATAGAGTGAGCTCACTGAGAGTCATAAACTTATCAGGTTACAATGTTTTGAAACACAATGCAATGTCAAAGCTTTTACTTTGCGTCCATAAGCCATTTTAATTCGAACCTATATGCTACGGCCTTGGATCAGTGTTTGCATCAAAATTAATACAATGTCGTGAAACTCTAAATCGGACCTTTTTCAAATGCTGAGTTACAACAAGGGTATCAATTAGAATTATATCAACTGTGGCTGAAGAAATAAATTAACTCTTTGAAAATGTAAGAATTCCCTAAATGAAAGCGGTTCACGATGTTAACAGGATGTTCACGACGCAAAGTGCGGGCCGATGAAATCCCAATTAAAATTTCCCTAAAATGATGATGTTTATTGTAACAGCACAATCCTGTTAGTCAGTTCCTGTGAACGATTTCAACGTTTTAAAATAAGCTCGATACCACTGATTTGTCGACGTGGCTAACTTCCCAAGTTTATTTATTTATTTATTTATTTATTTATTTATTTCCCCATCACTGGTTTATGGAGCAGCTTGTACATACATACACTAGATGTCGGGAAAAAAAGCCGTGTGTTTCTCCAGGATTTGGAAGGACATTAGAAAACAATTTATGAATCAACACAGAACATGGGAATTCGACTTGGGTTTGCAGCATCAAAAGGGCTGTGTCCAGCCTTATGCACTGTATCTCAAACTTTGTATCTCACCCACTTGAATGACATGGATAAGATACAATTTCACCCCCCCTCTCCCCCCCCAAAACAAATAAATTTAAAAATAAATTGAATAACATTTATATCAACCAAGCCTTCGAGAGTTATTTTGTGTGCCAGCAATATCTAAGTGCTCATGTGATAGTTGTGTGTGCGGCAATTCGGAAAGAATATAGTTTTCCTTAAATAAATCAGGAAAATGAAATTTCTACTTCACAGCAAACATTGTGTGCAGAAAATTCAATTGTACAGTAATAGCAGAATCGCCCGTCATTTTGATGGGCGACCCTTCAATATTTTCACCTTATCAGCCTTTAAAACTCAGGCTAAGACCAAAAATAAACACAAAAACCTTCATCTCTTACACAAAATGTCCATCAGTTTATTTGGGCGGTGTGGCAACAGTTGCCTTGATCATATATATATATATATATATATATATATATATATATATATATATATATATATATATATATATATATATATATATATATATATATATATATATATATATATATATATATATATATATATATATATATATATATATATATATATATATATATATATATATATATATATATATATATATATATATATATATATATATATATATATATATATATATATATACATATATACATATATATATATATATATATATATATATATATATATATACATATATATATATATATATATATATTTATATATATATATACACATATACATATATATAGATATATATACATATATATATATATCCATCCATTGGAACCATACTCTGTGCAGAACGTTGGTGCTGCCTTAGCAGTCTCCTTGGCTGTTGGACACAATCCTGGACGGGTTGCCACTCCGACACAGGACACCAGCAGCAATCTGGCACTCACTTTTCAGCTTGGAATTTGTGGTGGCACCTTGGAGGGATGACAGGCCAAGTTAACCCCACCTGATATTAATTCAGCAGCCAAGTTGGATTGGAACTCAGGATCCTGGGATCCCAAGCCCACCACCATCAAGCCAACACCAGGTATATATATATATATATATATATATATATATATATATATATATATATATATATATATATATATATATATATATATATATATATATATATATATATATATATATATATATATATATATATATATATATATATATATATATATATATATATATATATATATATATATATATATATATATATATATATATATATATATATATATATATATATATATATATATATATATATATATATATATATATATATATATATATATATATATATATATATATATATATATATATATATATATATATATATATATATATATATATATATATATATATATATATATATATATATATATATATATATATATATATATATATATATATATATATATATATATATATATATATATATATATATATATATATATATATATATAAATATATATATATATAAATATATATATATATATATATATATATATAAATATATATATATGTATATATATATATATATATATATGTATATAAATATATATATATATGTATATAAATATATATATATATATATGTATATAAATATATATATATATATAAATATATACATGTATATAAATATATCTTCTTCTCCTTTCGGCTGCTCCCGTTAGGGGCACATGTTTTACGCCGGATGCCCTTCCTGACACAACCCTGGTCGCCTCTTACGACACAGGGATATGGTACACCTATTTTAACCGGGGTATACACCGGCCCAGTACACTGGTACTCATTTCGCCGACCTCGGAAGGATGACAGGCTGAGTCAACCCCCTGGTGTATTAATTCAGTGGCCCAACGGGGCTTGAACTTAGGACCTTTTGGATCCCAAGCCGCTGCCCTTACCACTGCGCCAACACACCATATATATATATATATATATATATATATATATATATATATATATATATATATATATATATATATATATATATATATATATATATATATATATATATATATATATATATATATATATATATATATATATATATATATATATATATATATATATATATATATATGTATATAAATATATATATGTATATAAATATATATGTATATAAATATATATGTATATAAATATATATATATATATATATATATATATATATATATATATATATATATATATATATATATATATATATAAACACACACACACACACACACACACACACACACACACACACACAGTTGCAGTTCTATAAACCCACATGCCTCCAAGGCAATGGCACACAACATACAGCGATCCCAAGCTAGTTATTTCAATCGTATGTGCATTCGTTAGTCCCCTCCATATGTCTAGTGGGTAAAGGGGAAAGATTCGTTGCATGGGACTCTTTCAATTAGACTTGTTCTACCTTATTAATCTTCAATCTTTGTGTTCTTCCATCCACTTTCTCTCGCACGAAACACGCAAATCAGAAAACACCACCAGTAACACAGCAAGCGCGCCACGAGCGCCTCTTGTGCGTTTGCGCACCAATTTCCCATTTAAAACTGCGCCCCAATTCTCAACTACCATTTCGCCTCAGACATTCATTCCACTCACCAAAGTATACCACACTCACCACAACCACTTAATGTGACTCCTAAAAATCCCCGCAACAACCCACGTTTATATTTTCCACTATAAACGCGACCTTTATTCACAATTTCGTTACAAGGAACTTCAACCTCTTCCGCACAACGCCAGGTCACAATCCTACCGCGCAACAAATGCCGCAACATGCTCCCACTACTCTACAACTGACGCATGGTCATCGACTACTCACCCTAGCCTCGGAAGACAAGGAGGAGACGTAGGTCGGGTTATTTCGGGGCATAACTCGAAGCGCGAACGTGCGCTGGAGCTCGCTTTAGGACCTACGGAGAGCACAGGGATTTCCCTAAAATCCTGCATTTGAATGAAGGACAGTGCACATTCAGGGACAGAGAGCACCTCCAAAAACCACAGCCCCGTGTAAAAGTCAGAGCTGTTGCATGTGCGCCTGCTGGCCGGCGACCGAGCCATTTTTCATCTCCGGGCCTGGCGGGGCATGGCTCTGACCAATAAAGGACGCAGTTCAGAGCTGAGCAATATCGCCGGGGACAGAAGACTATCGTCCGGAGCAGTTCGTTGAAGGAGCAATCATCGCCAGACATCGGACCTTGCCGGGGAGGCAGGCGGCGCAAGGACAAGGGTTCAATCAACGTGATCAGGCGTGGGGTCATGCATTGCTGCTGCGAGCCGGGACTGCTCCATTTCAACGTCAATCAATAGGTTACAATGACACTTACACGTACAGACTCTTACACGATTTATGATCGGATATTTTCTCTGACATCTTTTTTCTGTCTTCGATCTCTCATCTACTGCAGACACAAAAGAGCAATCAACGTGGGCAAGCCGATCATGACAGAATGTTTGCAATGCAGTAATAGTATACCATGTTAATGTCGTTTGTCAAAAAATACACCAATATACACCTCCTCTGCCATATTGGGATCATTCCTGAAAAAGCAATCGAACACTGCACTCCCTCCTCCTTGGTGATGTACAAAATGGCGAGAGAAGCAATCCTGTACCAGATCTAGTAAATTCTCATCTGCTCTGCCCTTTCCTTGTTCCTGGACCCAATGTATCCCTGGCAAATTAAAATCCCCCATAATCAATACTCCTCCCTTACCACGTATCCTTCTGAATTATTCACGAACCATTCTTTCCTGGTCTTCCCACACACCAAGAGCCCTCCTTGATTCAATCCATTTATTTTGATACAATACTGTATTTTAAGCAGATTGTTACACCCCCTCCTATTTTCTCTTTATCACACCTATCACATACTTCTTGTAGTCTTCTTGTGTTGTCCTGCAATATCTTTTCTCATTAACCTCTGCCATCGAAGATGGACGGAGGTTACTGTTTTCACCCCTGTCTGTTTGTTTGTTTGTTTGTGAACAGTATTACGGAAAAACTCAACGGATTTCAACGAAACTTGGTGGGGGATTAGGTATGGTCCAAGGATCATGCCATGAGATTTTGGACTTGGTCCAAAAAAAAAAAAAACTTTGAAAATTTTGCAACTTTCTTTCAAAAAAATTTCGATTTTATTTGAAAAATATTTGAATTTCTTTTTTTGCATCTCTACATGTTTTAAGTGATTTCCAACCCCAAAAAAAATTTGTTCGAGAAAAAAAAAAAATTTGCAACTTTTTTTTCAAAAGAAAAATCGAATTTTTTTTTTTTTGGCATTTCTACATGCGCGTCAATCTAGTTTAGTTTATTCAATCGTGGTTCAGTAGAGTCTGATCCGTTTTGACCTACAATGAATAGGATATCAGGTTCACTTAAGTGACCCAGCAGTATTGGCGGCGGAGGTTTTGCACTCTACCAAGTGCTCCCCCTCTAGTTACACTTTGTCTCACTCACTGCAACTGTATCAAACTCCTCGCTGCATGCGGTACTTTAGCTTCAAGCTTTTCCATCATGTTATTTAAAATCCTGGCATTGCGATAAAATTTTAATGCAGAAAAGAGACTCGTGTAAGAGCAAGAAAGGGCTTTCGATTTGGGGCTTCTGGATCCGGGTCTGATCAAGGACTTCTGATTCTATGTCTGACCACATTGGACATTGGCTTTATCTTGCTTTGTGAAAGTTCAACAAAATTGAGATTCCAGCATTAGATATGTCCCGTCTTTCTGTTGTTGTTTCATCTCGATGGTGTTTATCGTTGTTGTTTTTTTTTAAACTCATTCCCATACTTTATCCACACCTTATTGGTCGTGTCTTGTCGAATCAACGGGTTCCGATTAGATCCAGTCAATCTGAAATTGGACGATTTATATGGCTGCCCCTTCATCGTTTGCCATCAGTTCGGCCATTTGTAATTTGCCATTTGCTCGACATGGCAACGACGAAGTGCATTGGTGCATCATTCGTTGGCTCCCAAAGCCTGTCTTCATTTAAAGAGAGAGAGAGTGTGCACCTGCCCTCGTCCTCCCAATGCTGGCTGTCCCTTGAGTGGAGCTGGCCGTTGTTTCTGAAGCAGCTTGAGGTTCAAAATCAGCCATCTCCTCAATTCCCACTGCAAAACTTGCTGCTACCTCTCTCTTTAGTCCATGGCCATCATTCTGGAAACACTCCGTTCGCCTCTGAAGTTATTCCCATTGCTTCCCAAAACCTTGCAGCCTGCATCGTTCTTCCAACCATCAGTTAACATCCATCATTCAATTCATGAGTGATATTCCCTTTTCTGTGCTCCAAAGAATCCCAGAAAACGTTCCCTCAAAACTCTTTTCTTTCAGCCGGCGACTCAATATCCTGTACCTATTCATCAAATCCACTGAGTAAACTTTCCCTGTCATTTCCTCCTATGCGTACCAAAGCAAATATCTTTCTGTCATGACATGGCACAATGTCATTTAACCCTCCTTGCCCCAAATGCTCTTTCCACGGACAACAACAAAAAGAGGTTCAATCTCTTGAACGAGAACAAGAACTGGGCATCAGTCATAATTCCAAGTCTTTCCTTCAAAAATCAGAGCAACTAACAGTGCATAAGACCATTGCCCATAATTCAATGGAGTGTTGGTCTCCCCTGTAGGATGGAGCCACAGTATCACATCTGTCTCTTCTGGAATCTGTGGAATCAATACAAATGCTTTCATCATTACAGGAATTTCCTGCAAAGCAAAATGTCTGTTGCTCTCACATCACAGGCAGGTTTGTGTTCTCTCTGATTTTTTTTACTGACTATCCTTAGATCTATCCACCTCTGCTCACTTAGCCCTTCAACCATCCCCAGCAAGGCGCTGCATGTGAAGCACCAATCGGATCGTTTATAGTCAGGCCGAGACAACTCAAAGGAAAGTGCACTATCCCATCAGGACAAAAAGCCATCAAACAAAATGGAGAATAATTGCATTATTGTTTTTTGCATGCTCATGCCGAATTAGCATAATATGGTTAGCCTGTTTGATGATGTCTCCTAATGTCCTGCATTGAACAGCAAGCCCTTCCGTGAGGAGTCTGAGTTATTGCACTGTCTACTTTTCAAAAACCTCTCTTGTTGAGCAAGTTTTTTTTTTTTTTGAAGCAATAAAATCGATGACAATAGGAAAATATATTTATAATTAAATAAAAGCAGGAAACCAAGAAATTAAAATAAAAATAAAAAAACACATGGAATGAAAATTGGTTTTCCTGAAAATGTTCTGTAACATCATCTTTAAAAAAAAAAAAAAACAACATTATAACCTTTTAACATCCTCCATGTTTTGCAACGTTTGCTTTGCCATTGCCATTACCAGAACGAATCAAAGCATGTAAAAATGTTTGTGTTAATTAGTTACTGAGTTCAGGGTTTTACAAGTACAATGCCACTGAGAATGCGTGGCCTAATTATTGAGAGGCACCCAAAACAAGGCCTTAAATGAAACGATTTTTAACAGCAGCCTTAACAGGTGAAACAAAACACAGGTGTTCACATTTTATACTTTGGATAACATTCTTTAAAGGCTGAGTGGGGGGATTATACATACAGTACCTTCATAAATCTTATTTTTGCAACAGAAGACAATGAAATTAATGAATTGATATTACTCTCCATTCCTTTCTCTCTTTCATTCCCTTCTGTGGTATTTCCTTGCCACGCACCCTCTTGACAGAGCCACCTTCATTTTGACTCATTAGACGTTGCCATGATTTCAAAGTGATGTCCGTTCAAGAAAATAGCTTTCGTGCAACCTCCACCTCCCCCCTCCCCCCCACCCCCCAACTCACAATAGTGAGACACATTCACACATACACAATCGTGAGACACACCAACATATTCACAGTAAAGAGATTCACCAACATATTCACAATAGAGAGACACACCAGCATATTCACAATAGAGAGACACACCAACATATTCACAATCGAGAGACACACCAGCATATTCACAATAGTGAGACACACCAACATATTCACATTAGAGAGAAATACCAACATATTCACAATGGAGAGAAAAACCAACATATTCACAATAGAGAGAAAAACCAACATATTCACAATAGAGAGAAAAACCAACATATTCACAATAGAGAGAAACACCAACATAGTGTTGCGGTTGAGGAAATTCGCAAACCACCATTCAGGTCCCGTAGGTGAGATATCTCTGTAAGTACATGTGTAGTTAGCCCCAAACCCGTTGTTTAGAGGGAATAAATGTCATTCATTCGGGCTGCGACCCTTTGAGATAGCCGTTTTTCTGTTCTATCTTTATTTTGAACCAACCACGTCTCAACCGCCATCACACAACAACCACCATCCGCAATGCCGCTTCACAACAGCAACGTCAACAGCCACGACCTTTACCTTCACAACTCGCTCCCGCAAACATCGCATCACCGCCATTCCAAACGTCACCATGGCCATGGACCACCACTTTAAACCCTACACCACCTTCGCCTCTCCTTCTGCGGCCATTCCCGCACTGCTTGTGGGCACCGAGCGTCAAGCTGTCCTGGCCTCGTGCGGGACGCGCGCCGAGCCGCGGGTGCAAATAGCGGCTTTTCCAAGGAGAAGTTGGATCAGGAATGATACAAGCCCACTTCTGATCCGTCCAATCAGCAAGCGCGGGGCGGTTTGGCCCCGCCTCCAGGCGCGTCGGAGTAGAATCGGGATATGCAAATTCGAGGATCAGGGGAGACTCACGCACCCCCGAGCTCGTTCTGATCCATAAATTTGCATATGGGTTCTCCTGCCGGACTATAAAACGCCGAGCGCGGGGCGAATTTGGCCAGTTTGAGTTGGAGAAGGGTTGGAGGCAGTCGGCTGAGGAGAATCACGTCTGGAGAGTGGCAGTCTGTCGGGGTTCGGAGTCTGTCGGGGATCTGCAGAGAGAGGAAGCCTGGAGCCTGGAGCGCGGTCGAGGTGATTTGCTGCAGTCGGCTGAGGAGAATTGCGGAGGGGACCGGATACCTCGGGTCCGAGGCAAGGAAGACGGCGGTCGGCGACGAGGTTGCAGTGGAGTCGCTCGTCGCGGGACCCAAGCAAGCCAGCTATCCTCTTTCCCCAGAGCATCAACAATTCCCCCCTTCCCCCCCCCCCCCGCGCTGAGATAGTGCGAAAAGGGGGCCCCGTTCCCACCCCACTTCAAGCAGTGCCAACGAAACCCGCGAAGGAGCGCGGAGTCGGGGCACCGCCGCCACATTTGCGGCTCATCACAAGACACGGGTAGGATCCACACGGTCTCGCGGCCCACAGGCCCCGTCTGTCCCCTTGTCGTTGAGGGTGGCCCTTTTCTTTTGATTTTGAGTAAATGTGTTGTCGGCGCCGTCTGTAAAGTAAAATTGTGTAAGTGTTGCCGTGTGCTTGCGTAGTCGGTAGTAGATCTGCATTGTTGTGTTTCTTTTTTAAAATCTGCTTTTGGTGCATAATTGTTGTAATTGTATATGTGTGCTCTCCGTGTGCCGCGGAATAAATGTGAATTATGTTGAACTGTTTTCCCGTTTCGCTTCGTCTTTTCTTGAATTGAATCTCCATCTTGCTTAACGTAAAGGGTTGGTAGTGGGCGTAATACGCCCGATAATTAATCGGAACTGTCGAGGTCGACGATAACACCGCTCGGTTATCCCGATAGTACAGAACGGGTCGCTTAAGTGGCCCGTGTCCGGAGTCGACCTGTGGCGAGGTGCGATCGCCCGGTCTACCCTCCATGTGGGTACTTAGGTAGGTCGAATTTGGCGAACAACCCTATCCCACGAGGGGGGCCAATTGGCACGATCGTGGTGAGGCCGAAAGGCCCACCCGTGACTAGTTCCCGGCGTTAGTCTGAGAGGGTCACGACAGAATTGTCCGTCCGGTGGGCGATCTGCCACGATTCGAGTTACGTGGCCAATCGCACGCTGGCGGGCGCGAATTCGCAACAGTATTCACAATAGAGAGATTCACCAACATATTCACAATGGAGAGATTCACCAACATATTCACAATGGAGAGATTCACCAACATATTCACAATAGAGAGATTCACCAACATATTCACAAGAGAGAGATTCACCAACATATTCACAATAGAGAGATTCACCAACATATTCACAATGGAGAAATTCACCAACATATTCACAAAAGAGAGAAACACCAACATATTCACAATAGAGAGATTCACCAACATATTCACAATAGAGAGATTCACCAACATATTCACAATAGAGAGATTCACCAACATATTCGCAATAGAGAGACACACCAACATATTCACGATTGAGAGATACACCAACATATTCACAATGGAGAGATTCACCAGCATATTCACAATAGAGAGAAACACCATCATATTCACAATGGAGAGATTCACCAGCATATTCACAATAGAGAGAAACACCAACATATTCACAATAGAGAGATTCACCAACATATGCACAATCGAGAGATCCACGAACATATTCAGAATGGAGAGATTCACGAACATATTCACAATAGAGAGATACACCAACATATTCACAATAGAGAGATTCACCAGCATATTCACAATAGAGAGATTCACCAACATATTAACAATAGAGAGACACACCAACATATTCACAATGGAGAGATTCACCAACATATTCACAATAGAGAGATTCACCAACATATACACAATAGAGAGATTCACCAGCATATTCACAATAGAGAGATTCACCAACATATTCACAACAGAAACAAACACCAACATATTCACAATAGAGAGAAACACCAACATATTCACAATGGAGAGAAACACCAACATATTCACAATAGAGAGATTCATCAAGATATTCACAATAGAGAGATTCACCAACATATTCACAATAGAGAGATCCACCAACATATTCACAATGGAGAGATTCACCAACATATTCACAATAGAGAGAAACACCAACATATTCACAATAGAGAGATTCACCAACATATTCACAATAGAGAGATTCACCAACATATTCACAATAGAGAGAAACACCAACATATTCACAACAGAGAGATTCACCAACATATTCACAATGGAGAGATTCACCAACATATTCACAATAGAGAGATTCACCAAGATATTCACAATAGAGAGATTCACCAACATATTCACAATAGAGAGATTCACCAACATATTCACAATAGAGAGATTCACCAAGACATTCACAATAGAGAGAAACACCAACATATTCACAATGGAGAGATTCACCAGCATATTCACAATGGAGAGATTCACCAGCATATTCACAAAAGAGAGAAACACCAACATATTCACAATAGAGAGATTCACCAACATATTCACAAGAGAGAGATTCACCAACATATTCACAATGGAGAGATTCACCAACATATTCACAATAGAGAGAAACACCAACATATTCACAATAGAGATGAACACCAACATATTCACAATAGAGAGATTCACCAGCATATTCACAATGGAGAGATTCACCAACATATTCACAATAGAGAGAAACACCAACATATTCACAATAGAGAGATTCACCAACATATTCACAATAGAGAGATTCACCAACATATTCACAATAGAGAGATTCACCAACATATTCACAATAGAGAGATTCACCAACATATTCACAATAGAGAGATTCACCAACATATTCACAATGGAGAGATTCACCAACATATTCACAATAGAGATTCACCAGCATATTCACAATAGAGAGATTCACCAACATATTCACAATAGAGAGATTCACCAACATATTCACAATAGAGAGAAACACCAACATATTCACAATGGAGAGATTCACCAACATATTCACAATAGAGAGATTCACCAACATATTCACAATAGAGAGAAACACCAACATATTCACAATAGAGAGATTCACCTGCATATTCACAATAGAGAGAAACACCAACATATTCACAATAGAGAGATTCACCAGCATATTCACAATAGAGAGATTCACCAACATATTCACAATAGAGAGAAACACCAACATATTCACAATAGAGAGATTCACCAACATATTCACAATAGAGAGATTCACCAACATATTCACAATAGAGAGATTCACCAACATATTCACAATAGAGAGATTCACCAACATATTCACAATAGAGAGATTCACCAACATATTCACAATCGAGAGATTCACCAACATATTCACAATAGAGAGATACACCAACATATTCGCAATAGAGAGATTCACCAACATATTCACAATGGAGAGATACACCAACATATTCACAATAGAGAGATTCACCAACATATTCACAATAGAGAGAAACACCAACATATTCACAATAGAGAGATTCACCTGCATATTCACAATAGAGAGATTCACCAACATATTCACAATAGAGAGATTCACCAACATATTCAGAATCGAGAGATTCACCAACATATTCACAATAGAGAGAAACACCAACATATTCACAATAGAGAGATACACCAACATATTCGCAATAGAGAGATTCACCAACATATTCACAATCGAGAGATTCACCAACATATTCACAACAGAGAGATTCACCAACATATTCACAACAGAGAGATTCACCAACATATTCACAATAGAGAGATACACCAACTTATTCACAAGAGAGAGATTCACCAGCATATTCACAATAGAGAGATTCACCAAGATGTTCACAATAGAGAGATTCACCAAGATGTTCACAATGGAGAGATTCACCAAGATATTCACAATAGAGAGATTCACCAACATATTCACAATAGAGAGATTCACCAACATATTCACAATAGAGAGATTCACCAAGATGTTCACAATGGAGAGATTCACCAATATATTCACAATAGAGAGATTCACCAACATATTCACAATAGAGAGATTCACCAACATATTCACAATAGAGAGATTCACCAGCATATTCACAATTGAGAGATTCACCAGCATATTCACAATCGAGAGAAACACCAACATTATCACAATAGAGAGATTCACCAACATATTCACAATCGAGAGATTCACCAAGATATTAACAATGGAGAGATACACCAACATATTCACAAGAGAGAGATTCACCAACATATTCACAATAGAGATTCACCAGCATATTCACAATAGAGAGATTCACCAGTATATTCAGAATAGAGAGATTCACCAGCATATTCACAATAGAGAGACACACCAACATATTCACAATAGAGAGACACACCAACATATTCACAATAGAGAGACACACCAACATATTCACAATAGAGAGATACACCAACATATTCACAATAGAGAGATACACCAACATATTCACAATAGAGAGGTACACCAGCATATTCACAATAGAGAGATACACCAACATATTCACAATGGAGAGATACACCACCATATTCACAATAGAGAGATACACCAACATATTCACAATTGAGAGAAACACCAACATATTCACAATAGAGAGATACACCAACATATTCACAATAGAGAGATACACCAACATATTCACAATAGAGAGATACACCAACATATTCACAATAGAGAGACACACCAACATATTCACAATAGAGAGACACACCAACATATTCACAATAGAGAGATGCACCAACATATTCACAATAGAGAGAAACACCAACATATTCACAATAGAGAGACACACCAACATATTCACAATAGAGAGACACACCAACATATTCACAATAGAGAGATGCACCAACATATTCACAATAGAGAGAAACACCAACATATTCACAATGGAGAGATACACCAACATATTCACAATAGAGAGATACACCAACATATTCACAATAGAGAGATACACCAACATATTCACAATGGAGAGATACACCAACATATTCACAATAGAGAGATACACCAACATATTCACAATAGAGAGATACACCAACATATTCACAATAGAGAGATACACCAACATATTCACAATAGAGAGATACACCAACATATTCACAATAGAGAGATACACCAACATATTCACAATGGAGAGATACACCAACATATTCACAATAGAGAGAAACACCAACATATTCACAATGGAGAGATACACCAACATATTCACAATAGAGAGATACACCAACATATTCACAATAGAGAGATACACCAACATATTCACAATAGAGAGAAACACCAACATATTCACAATGGAGAGATTCACCAACATATTCACAATAGAGAGATTCACCAACATATTCACAGTAGAGAGATACACCAACATATTCACAATAGAGAGACACACCAACATATTCACAATAGAGAGACACACCAACATATTCACAATAGAGAGATACACCAACATATTCACAATAGAGAGATTCACCAGCATATTCACAATAGAGAGACACACCAACATATTCACAATAGAGAGAAACACCAACATATTCACAATAGAGAGATATACCAACATATTCACAATAGAGAGATACACCAACATATTCACAATAGAGAGATACACCAACATATTCACAATAGAGAGATATACCAACATATTCACAATAGAGAGATACACCAACATATTCACAATAGAGAGATACACCAACATATTCACAATAGAGAGACACACCAACATATTCACAATAGAGAGACACACCAACATATTCACAATAGAGAGAAACACCAACATATTCACAATAGAGAGCTATACCAACATATTCACAATAGAGAGATACACCAACATATTCACAATAGAGAGATACACCAACATATTCACAATAGAGAGACACACCAACATATTCACAATAGAGAGACACACCAACATATTCACAATAGAGAGACACACCAACATATTCACAATAGAGAGACACACCAACATATTCACAATAGAGAGACACACCAACATATTCACAATTGAGAGACACACCAACATATTCACAATAGAGAGACACACCAACATATTCACAATAGAGAAATACACCAACATATTCACAATAGAGAGAAACACCAACATATTCACAATAGAGAGATACACCAACATATTCACAATAGAGAGATTCACCAGCATATTCACAATAGAGAGATTCACCAGCATATTCACAATAGAGAGATTCACCAACATATTCACAATAGAGAGAAACACCAACATATTCACAATAGAGAGATCACCAGCATATTCACAATAGAGAGATACACCAACATATTCACAATAGAGAGATTCACCAGCATATTCACAATAGAGAGATACACCAACATATTCATAACAGAAACAAACACCAACATATTCACAATAGGGAGATTCACCAACATATTCACAATAGAGAGATTCACCAACATATTCACAATAGAGAGAAAAACCAACATATTCACAATAGAGAAAAAACACCAACATATTCACAATAGAGAGAGACACCAACAACAACATATTCACAATTGAGAGAAACACCAACATATTCACAATAGAGAGAGACACCAACATATTCACAATTGAGAGACCCACCAACATATTCACAATAGAGAGACACACCAACATATTCACAATAGAGAAATACACCAACATATTCACAATAGAGAGAAACACCAACATATTCACAATAGAGAGATACACCAACATATTCACAATAGAGAGATTCACCAGCATATTCACAATAGAGAGATTCACCAGCATATTCACAATAGAGAGATTCACCAACATATTCACAATAGAGAGAAACACCAACATATTCACAATAGAGAGATCACCAGCATATTCACAATAGAGAGATACACCAACATATTCACAATAGAGAGATTCACCAGCATATTCACAATAGAGAGATACACCAACATATTCATAACAGAAACAAACACCAACATATTCACAATAGGGAGATTCACCAACATATTCACAATAGAGAGATTCACCAACATATTCACAATAGAGAGAAAAACCAACATATTCACAATAGAGAAAAAACACCAACATATTCACAATAGAGAGAGACACCAACAACAACATATTCACAATTGAGAGAAACACCAACATATTCACAATAGAGAGAGACACCAACAACAACATATTCACAATTGAGAGAAACACCAACATATTCACAATAGGGTGAAACACCAACAACAACATATTCACAATAGAGAGAAACACCAACATATTCATCACAGAAACAAACACCAACATAGTCACAATAATGAGATACACCAACATATTGTTTTGGTTCCCACCCGTTCGGCATGCGGGTGACCGCTTCTAGCCAATGGCGGCCGTTCTCGCCCACCGAACGGACAAACCTCGTCGCAGCTTTCGGATCAACGCCGAAATCCAGCTACGGGTGTGTGTTTAATCACACCACAACCTTGTCAACACCCTACCCGCACTACAGGGTCCGATTGCCAAATAGTCGATTTACCTAATTAATCGCGTGGGCAGACTACCGAGAGACGTTACCTCAACGGGGCCTGCTTGGAAACGAGCCGCTAAGCAGCTCGCTCCGTTTTGTGATAACCGAGCGGGGTATTATCGTGAAGCCCCTTGGACCCGATTCTTTTATCGGCTATTAAAAAGCTCGCTATATTCCAAACATAATAATGGCAGTTCAATTAAGGGAAGAGGACGCAATGAGCAGGTGAACATTTACACAAGGACAATTATTACACACAGGTAAGCAGTCCTGCAGTCATGGATGCAACCAATGCACGTATACAAGTAATGCAATTAATGCGATGGGGGTAAGGGACAGGACATGAGTAAAAAAATAACTACAACTGTCTCTTTCTGCCGTACACACATTCACTTAACAGTTCTTCTGAAAGACATGGTGCCACAACGTTCATTCAAAGAGAACCCTGGAAAGAAAAGGGCAAGAACTGGACCTCGTGAGCCTTTAATGGTTCACGGAGCTGTAAAGACCGAAAAAGCTCCGAGAGGCTGCGCTGGTTACCTGCCGCCTCCGTGGCGACTCGCTCGGCGCTCCTCGGCATCCCATCCACATGGCAGCTGGCGTGACCGCGGCGCAGCCCAGGCCTCGTTGCGCAGCCTGATCGATCAGCCGAGTCGACAACGCCTCAGAGGAACGAAGGGGCCTATGCTCTTTCAGAGTTGATGCTCTCTTTAGAGCCCGTCTGTTCCTCATCGTCGTTTGGACTGTCCTGTTGCCCGATCACCTCAGACCGTTATGCCGCTGGTTGGCGACTCCTCTCCGGCCTCTCCCCAGCGACCCACAGTTCGGCTCAGCACGGCAGGCTGTGCTCCAGGCTCCCGTCTCCTCTGCTCTCTCCAGCTCCTCACCGACTGCAGACTCCAGACTCCAGACTGATCCAGCTACCAACGCGGCTCCACACAACTGCTCACAACTGCGCGCTTGGCGTCTCTGCACGCCCTTATATTGGGTCAGTGAGGCGAGGTTTTGATCTCTGATCTCTCACCTCTGACCCCCACTGGCTCCGCCCCTTTCGATGTTTTGATCCGATTTCGATTATATATCCCTATACTATTAGCTACCAGTGCTGACAGCAAGTAAAATTGTCTTTTCCAAAAATGTATTTCTCGTGAGATCAGAAAACAAATCAGATATCATGAGCAAACCCTATTTGTAAGGGGCATCACCAAACAAACACACCACAACCTACATAAGTAGAAGAACATCCCTTCGTTCTGCTACATCCTCGGGCGGAGGAGATCATGCACAGATTACATGAACACAATGAACAACATGAAACTAAAAAATATTTGCACAAAACATTTCATTTTTAGATGTTTCCTCTCGATCTGCGACAAATAGCAAAAGGTTCGGCCAAGCAGGTTCATCATTTACACGAACGAGCTCTTAAGCACGGCCATCAGAAGACATTCATCTCAAATACAACTGAAGGCTTATTGCCTTGGCCTAATTACAATGGCGAAGTGCTAATAACGACATATTATTTTCGGCTTGAGCAAGTTTGCTGAATTGGCATCAATTTGGATTTACTGACATCAAATGTTTTTCTCTCTCTGCCACCAAAGGTTGGCAAAGGTTATGTTTTCACCCCTGTCTTTTTGTCTGTCTGTCTGTCTGTGAGCAGGATATCTCAAAAACCTATGGACGGATTCGGATGAAATTTGGTGGACAAGTTGGGTGTGTGACAACGAAGAATTGATTATATTTTGTTGAAGATCTGAATACGAGAATTTAAAAAAACATTCAAATTATTCTTCACCATTGAGAGATGGGGACAAAATCGATGTATCGTGCGATATTTCAAAAATTTGCGGACGTGTAATGACAAAACTTGGTGGATGAGTTGGTTCGGTGACAAGAACAATGAGTTGATTTGATTTTGGTGATGATCCAGATCCAGACCTGACTCAGCAGTGGGATATAAAACTGAAACTGTTCACCCTGGCAGAGGCATGTGCTCCACCGAGTGCCAACAGAGTGCCGTTCTGGTTTGTCAGTGAAATGTTGCATTCATTTTCAAAAGCAAACAATGGTCTTTCATGATTTTTTTTTACATGCTGGATTTGACTTTGAAGCAGAGCATGACACGCCAACGTGTATGTCAATTTTCAATGTAAAAGTACATGTGATTAATAAATAATGGAGAGCACTGACAGAGCTTCAGGACGTTTGTGAGAAGTCGAGAAACGTTTTAAGATAAGAACCGATGCGAGACAAATCGCCACTCCATCCATCCATCCATTGGGACCATACTCTGTGCAGAGCATTGGTGCTGCCTGAGCAGTCTCCTTGGCTATTGAGCACAATCCTGGACGGGTCGCCACTCCGACACAGGATACCAGCAAGCTGGCACTCATTTTGCCGACCTCGGAAGGATGACAGGCCGAGTCAATCCCACCTGGTATTAATTCAACAGCCGAGTAGGATTTGAACTCAGGACCCTTGGATCCTAAGCCCACCACCCGAAGAATTAAGCCAACACCAGGCATAAATCGCCACTCCAATGCACGACACTAGAGTAAACTGTGTTGGTGAAGGTGTAGGAATTGGGAATTTGTTCATGGTGCCGATGATTACTCGCCCCTTCTTTGCGAAAGACACCATGCCATCTTAAGGTCCACCGATCAGTGCTGGCAGATGGGTGCTTCCGATGGACGGCACGCATATTTACAATGCATTTCTGCAAGCAAAAAAAAAAAAAAAAAATCAGGGTGACAGATAATAGCTGGGTA
>NC_140966.1:97546542-97551542 GCF_056783735.1 Eptatretus burgeri | reverse complement strand
CCTATTGGACCTCGGAAAACAGCACTTGGTAGCCGAGGTCAAATAGACTTCAGCTATCGTGTAACCGCCCCCCCCCCCCTTGGATTCTTGACAAAGTAACGTCATCGGAGCGGAGTGCGAACCCCATTGCCTCAAAATTGTTGTGTTCCTGGATGCAAATCGGACTCAAGAAAATATGCGAAATATGAAAAATATCCGTTGATGAGAGTTATTGCATTCCTCCCATTTCATGTTTATACCAACGAGCAGCTTCAGTGGATACGGAGAGTGTGACGGGCCGATGACTTGTGACCTACCGACACCTTGAGGGTATGGACCCGATACTTCGTTGCTCTTGACACGGATGGAAGTGGGAAGGAAACTCCATCTGGGAAGCACCAAAATCCTGATGTATTCCCATGGAATGATTCGGGTCTTGTATATATAAAACCACCGCATGTAAAGCGTACTCCTAATAAACCAAGCCAGGAAATAAATAGTCAATTTAGTGAAGAACGAGTTACCCTTCGCAATGCTTCGCTCCCGGATAAGTCAACCAGTGCCAACAGAGGACCACTCACATGCTATGGTGATGCGGAGGCATCGTTGTTGTGTTTCCATGATTCGGCAGGGGCTGTAGAAGAAGATTATTTAGAGCAGCCCACAAAATCCTCCAGGGTTAGACGTCAGCAAATTAGCCATGTTCTTTTTATCATTGCACGTGGTAATTTTCCTTTCTATAATTAATATAGGCCTATTGTACTTTTGATATTTTTTTTAGGATGGGAGGGGATTGTACCAAGATTTGTTTTTTTAACACAAGAGCTGTTTTATAAAGGGCTTGTGAAGGTTATTTCTTTCCTTCCAGCAGTTCTAAGTTGCATTATATATATCACTCCATCGATGGGGTCTGCACTCCAATTATAGTACAATTCACACAATACATTTGATGTGTATATGAGCTCGATGAGCCATCGTCGCAAATAAATACGATGATAAGTCATGGCAGTGAAGAAAGATCATGAAGACTAATTCACACAATACATTTGACACATATAATCCGACATATCAATAGTTCAGCTATTACGCACGATATATTATGCCCCATCACCATCGTCACCAAGGGGTTCTGTGCATGCGCGCCAATGCATTGTGGGGCAATCAGCTTATTTCAAAAGACCCGTGTTGCCAAAAAAGAGCGGAGATTTGAATTTCTTTACCTCCAATTTGAAAGACGCAACAATACCGATACATAACACAATCACTGTCTCGTTTTCATGTTACACGCCCATTCTACGTCGAAACTAGAAGGACACTCAGTAGAGCGCACACCTCCGCCATGTCATGCCTGATCCACGAGAACATATCGGGCCCAATACATTTTTGAAATATCATGCTTTACAGTACTATATCGTTGTTGGTCCTATCTCCCAATGGTGAAGAATCACTTTAAAAATTAAATAAATCTCGGATCTTCAACAAAATCGAATCCATTCGTCCTTGGACACACTAAACCTGTCCACCAAGTTTCATCCAAATCCGTCCACAACGCTTTGAGATATCGTGCTATATATCGGTTAAGTCCCATCGCTCAATGGTGAAGAATCATGAAAAAAAATTCAAGCAGCCGGATCCAGATCCGGATCGTCACCAAAATCTAATCACTTTGTCCTTCTCACACACCGAACCTGTCCACAAAATTTCATCTGGATCCGTCCCCAACTTTTTGAGATATCATATACACAGACAGACAAACAGACAGACAAGCCGGTAGGCAACGATGGGTCGCCGAGCATGGAAACTATAAGATATAGAGCAAAATGGATGTCATATTGCGGATAGGGAATCACCTTAAGATTATGCATATCAAATCTCATCCAGTTCCATCGACTGATAACTACTCGGTATCCATTGGAATGAAAAGTACCGAAAATGCGGTTTAAAATCGGAAATCCCCAAAGTTCGAGGGGGTGCTGTGGGTGAACAAAGATCTAAATCGAAAATCCGGCTTGATTGTTTGTGCGCAATGTATTCCAGAGGATTAGTGTGAATTTTCATGACCATCCGACCATAACCCTAGGAGGAGTAGCATTTGGCGCGAAGGCACCTTCAGCTCTCGCATATTATCGATTTTTACACTAATTGACCTTTGACCCCTGACCTAAGCGAAATCGGTCAATATGTCCTGAGGCAAAGTTGTAGTACTCATTGAGTACCATGAACGTGCAAAGTTTCATTCGTATCGATGCACTCACCTGGTCGCTAAGGGGTTTTCAATTTTCGCCAATTTTCACGCATACCCTAATTGAAGGGGGCGCTGCGCATAAAGTATTCCATATATCACAAAAACCGGAATATATTTGATAGAGCATCACCAGTAGATCATTCGTGCCAAATTTCATAACCCGATGTGGGATAATGGCTTTCGGAATTGATTTCGCGTGAACGGTATCAATTTTGAATGTTTTTCGGTTGTTGCTAGGGAACCAAAGCGTCCCTAGCAACAATCACAATTTCCAAAGCACTAGGTCATAAGATGTACCTACCACCCGAGCTTGGTCAAAATCCGCCCACGTTTACTACCAATTATGCTGATGACAAACGAACAAACATCCAAACAAACAGACAGAATTACTGACAATAAGGGTCACCTATTTCGGCGACCCAACAAACAGACAGAAAGGGGTGAAAACACAACCTCCTTCACCTTCGGCGGCAAAAGTAATGAATCCAGAACTCCCTGGAAACTGATAGACACTCCACTTTGCACCACAATGATGAATAATTACAATATACTCCGTGTTCCTAAATAAAGAACTTCAAGTTCAAGAGCAGGCCACTCGGCCCATTAAAGCCTGGGCAACAGTTGTCAAGCGATCGTTGTTTGTCCGTGCTCTATTCCTTTTTAAATGCTGAATGCCAAGCAAGGAAGCAGCACGTACCGTTTTTAAAACCTTTGGTACGACTCGGCCAGCGCTCGAACTGCCACCCTCCCAGAGCCAGAGTGGACACTCGAACCATCACGGCACGGAGTCTGGTATTAAAAGCTGTCCGCTTGTTCCCAACAAAAAAATATTCCACTTTGTACAACGTCATATCAGCAGCTCCTGCCGATTACAGTTATTGAAGGCAAGCCGTAAAAGATCTCATTTCCTCGCTTATTTTAATTACTCTTCCTTGAAACGTCAGTCACATTTTGCCTGCATTCGGGTCATTTCACATTAAGAGCACTTTGATTGAGTGCCGGTGACCGTGATTGGTGAAGTTGAGTTTCACAGTCGTGTCATAAGTTCAAAAATTAAAAAGCCGTGCTTAGATTAAAAATTTTCAAGGTAACATTAAATAACTTCTTTGTAGAGGAAAATGATTAACCACCATTGGAACTTTTTGTATAAACTATTTACTTAACCTGATCTCGGGCCCATGGTGGGGCTGACGCATGAATCCCATGCTTGACCAGTCCAACAGTTGTTCGACATCACTGCACTTTTGCAGGAGCTAGAAGGACATTAGTACGTAATGGATCGATCAGAATGTTATGCGATTATGAGCCTGGGATCCCAACAATATAAATGGGATCACCCAAGTTTCTTTGGATGGACTTTGTTAGTTAAGTTTCTCGATAGAGTTTCAGTGCAAGAGGATGGAGAAGCTAAAGATCGACACAATCAACGACATTGCTCGGATGGCTTTGGCATTCCTCCATCGAAGGTAATTGTTTTTAAAACCGTACACAGACATTCAGAACCATTCAATGCAACCTTGGTAAGCAGTAAGAGACGTACTTAACCACACCAGGTCTCATCATCATCATGACTGCGACATTTCACATGCTGGGCCCGACGGCACTCAGCGGCCATAAAACCGACAGGGTTTGCACAAAGATGGTACAAATAATTGTTTCAATTGTGATCAGAAAGATCATTTTCGTTGTAGTTATCGCCATCGATAGATATGGTGACAAGTTGCCGCAAATTTGAATTTGAAGAATTTCTCGAAGACGATACCGGTTTCAATGGAATCAGATAATCCATCCCGCTTTACGGTTACAAAATGTCTTTGGACATCGATACAGAGCGAGACCTGTTCAGGCCGAATGCACAAGGGCTGGTGTTAAGTTAACAAAAGCTGCAAGGGTGGTTTCAAAAGATAGAAAGCATGACTCGAAATAGAACCTCACTCTAGAGACGCGCAGAGAGAGAGAGACCTGTTCAAGGTAGAATCAGTAACCACCAGAGAGGCATTTCCACATTACTGCTGTAATCGTTCTGTGATAAATTTTCCACCTTCAAACCCTCAATCCCACTTGTGTATAATTATAGCGAAGAAAAAAAGAAAGAAAAAAAAATCACACGTTAACAAAATTGGGACCTATATTCAGGGAGTCAAGTTGCCACAAATCAGCAGCGCATCGACGAGACGTCTGGAAGATGGGTTTCTCCGTTTGTCCATTTTTGTCCGTTTGGCATTCCCATCCGAGCACTGAGCTCCTGATGCTGACGTCGCAAGTTCAAATCCTAAATCCTGTGTTGATTTGTTCATTTTCTTCTGATGTCATCATAATTCATCAATATATATATATATATATATATATATATATAGCTCCTAATATCTGCACGAGCTCCTCCGTGGGCCTGACATCACCGATCGTCGGATCACTCAATATATATTTTTTAACATGAGCACAGGATTCAGAAGACAATGTTATTGAACTTGGGAGCCATTGAAATTGGTATTTAAACAATCACATTGTAAGGAAAAGTTGCAGCGAAAAGCCGGCGCCCATTTCCCGCTTGTCCCCAACAACAATTCATGCACAATCATTCGTCCCAGAGGTTATTTGGCAAAGCGGGCGGCAATCAACTCGAACCGCAAGCTCAGCTAGGCGTTCCCGAGTAATGTCTGGGATTCCTGGGGGGGAGTGAGCACTGTCATGGAGAACTGAAAAAAGAAAATGGATTTTTTACAGCAAAGGAAAAACAACAAAGGACAGGGTAGGGATTGTTTGGCCCATTGACTTC